>NC_051240.1:9325971-9625971 GCF_015220715.1 Pygocentrus nattereri | reverse complement strand
TGACAACTCAACATAGTTTGAGGCAAACCTCTGAGTATTTAGGCATGTGCAGTTGCACACTGCTGACTGCTGTAAGCTTCTATTACTTGTTAGCTACACTAGCCTGACAGCTCAAGCGCAAACTAAAGAAGCAAACTTCAGACAACAAACGTCTTGGCTGAGTAGCTGCAGCTTGGATAAAGGGGAAATGGTGTAGATTCAATTTGTGCAGAGGCATCGCTGTAAAAAAGTGACTTCCTATAACAGCAGATGAGATCATCTGCTGACAATAGATTTTTTATTCAGTGCAGAGATCCATGAGTAACTATTTCGGTAAAATAAAGAGTTGATTCTGAAAGTGTCTTAGACCTTATATAGCCTCCAGCAAATGGTGATCTTTTGATTGGTAGGCCTAAGAAGTCATTCAGGCTAATGGTGTTTGCAGGTCTAATTGTCTTTTGTTAGTATGAAAAAGTGGCTAAAGTGCTAATATACCAACAGACTAATTCCTGTGAGAACTGCAGAGAAGTGTGACGGTAAAAATAGGTGTGCAGTAAAGCGTATGAAGCATGCTTGAGTAGATGTGAGAAAATAGCAACAGGAGCACAGGTGAAATTTCCCCTTTTTGAAAAACATAAAACAGGACCCACCCGTGTGAAAGCATCTCTAGTTATGAAAGCGTAAAACATTTCCTTTTGTTTACAAACACACCAGAGACCCTGGGCCCAACAGTGGTTCAATTAAATATAAGGATTTATTAAAAATCAAGTGATTCACACACCCTTGCCCTAATCTTATATTCACCAATATTATACAATAAAAAAAATCATTCTAAAAGCAAAATCTGGTGTAATCAAGCTGAAAAATTTTACTTTTTGGTTGCCAAAGGTGAGTAACCAATCAGCCAATACCAATGTAGAGATATTATTAGACAGTATGGATAACAATATACAGACAATATATTCTATGACACATGAATAAATATACAACACATATGTACAGCTATTGTGCTATATGCAGTTATTGGTCAGGCACACTGCCTGTTAAAGAGGAATTCCACTGATTATTCAAATATCTGAATCGCTGAATGTAAACAAGGTGTTTGTTTGATGTAAAGGGGTTAACCACAGACAAATTTTTACAGCAGTGATGATAGGAACCAGGGGTTACAATGTCTGCAACACAAAGCCACTTTATTTACAATTCAAAACAACCAGTGTACCCACACATGTATTCTTTCATTTATAATGTTGATAATAGCAGTAAATTGTCAAAAAAATAAGTTTTGTATGGCAACTATTTTTCCTTGGTGCATGTAAATATGTTTTAGGCCAAAGATTTAACTATTGTTAAACAAAGCATCAGGCAGAGTATTCAGAACAATTTTGTGTACTAGCTTTCTTTGAGGTAGTTTTCAAAGGGAATTAAATTCTTCAAACATCTGGTTCCTATCACCACCACTGTGCCAGTAAGTTTCTCTAGAATGGTACACTTCCCATCAAACCTCTCTGAATCCCTTTGTTTACATCTTAGTGATATAATTCCGCAGCATTTTTGAAAAATGGGTGGGATTCCCTTTTCAATCAGCCTCTTCAAGCCCAAGTTATTGATGATGGTATTTGACCGACAGATCCATTTTGTGAGCGTTTTACAGTAAATTCTGGGCTCTTGTTAATGAAGCGCCTCTGATCAGCTTGCCATGTCCACAGGATCACAGTTGTATGTGAAAGAAAGTAAGAGAGTTCATGCTGTAACAAAACACTCTCCACAATGTCATATTACGATCAAACGGGAGAAATCATGCTGGGAATCGTCTGCATTGCAGCTTGGTAGCTACATTCATCTTGTAGCTCCAGTCCAAAACTAAAGAAGGAATGGCCAGACAGCAGACATCTCTTTGCTGACTGACTACGCTTGCAATAAGTGGGTGAATTTCATTTTTTGGTCAAACTGCCCCTTATGAAAAATGTGTCGGAGATCTAAACATTCAGTCACGGACCTCGCATGAGGGTCTCCAGTGCCACGTTTCTGGTCAGTCTGTATATGCTACGTAGTTTTTTTTTCTCAGTATTAGCAGATATTAGCAGAGACACTATCAGGCAACATGCTGCTTCTCTTCTTGTTACTTCCTTTTCCTCCAAATGGTTGCACAACGTTGCTTTAAACAAACTTTTGATATTGAAGTAATTCAAACTGTCCTTGTGGCTCAGTTATTGTGCTTAGTAAACAAGCCATGCGGTCTCCAACATCCGTCAATTCTAAAAAAACTAAACTGTCCATGATGCTCTGGTGTGGTCAGTCTTGCTGTGTTTGTTTGATGATCTTCTTCTTGCGGACTGAGACTAGGTCATAAAATGGGTCCTTTGTAATGCTTGCCCTGTGGATAAGAGACATACAGTAAAATCAGAGCCAAAGATTTCAAGATTTCAGAAGATCTAACAAACTGGCCCATGTATATATTGTTCCACACTGTAAAAATTCTGCAAAAAAATGTAAAGATGAGACCTGTTAGTTTGTCATATATGTAAGGAGATCAGTTGAATAATCAGTTGTAGTGTACTCATTTTTTTATTTATTTACCTATTTGTTTACTCTACTGAGATTATTTGTCTTATGTACTGTTATGATTATGTTTTTATGCCAGCCTTAAAATTTCAACTTGGAACTGAACAGAATTTCTTATTTTTTATATTTTCAAGTGAATTGCAGTTAAACATGTAGACAGGTAGACATGTAGACTAGTAGAAGAAGTAGATGGCCTATACAGCGAATTAAAGAGTTTCCATAGCCTTTATGTTTAAACTTTATTCTGTTTTACTGTTCACGTGCTTCGGTTACGCAACACTCACATATTGCAGTCTCATCAAGGAACACTTTGCACTGCACCTCTATTCATACAAATGTCAGTCCAGCCAGATGTAAAAATCATCCCAAGAAACAAAGTGAAATATCACAGATGATCCTTCAAGTAATACTATGTAATCCTATGTAATCAAGTAATACTATGTAATCAAGTAATACTAAGTAATCAAGTAATACTAAGTAATCCTTATGCACCTTCTATTTATTGTTTATTGTTTGTCACTTTGGGAGTTAACTGGACCGTGAATACAATGTTTCGTTCCACCTCATGTACTACATGTGATGTGAATGACAATAAAGCCCTATCTTATCTATCTTATTTTATATATATTTTTATACATTTGGGTTGGGCATTCTTCACACAACCTGCACGAGATGGCTTTGGTGAACCGCCTGTTATCAAATGACACAGGAAACAATGACAGCATTCTAACTGATAGGGAAGTCTTTCAGTTAAATGGATGGTAAGGCTGTTGGAGTCATACAAATGCAAACTTAGAAACGTCAGACAAATGAATTTCCAAAAAAAAAAGGGCTCTCTAACGTTGCCCTCAAGTTTTTACACAGCAGCACCATATAAACGTAGCTTCTTTGCAGATGAGATGCTGTCTTTTCATATTTGATCATTAAAAATACGACTTAATGTCTTTTGTTTTGTATCTAAGGTAAACGAGACTATGACTTAACAAAGAGTCAGACCTGATAGACTCGATCCAGTCATCTCTCTCCTCGGCTGTTGAAGCACAGATCATGTAGCTTTGGTGTTTTCCCTCCACCACTCTGCCGTCTGTCTCTGTCTTACATGCCTTTATCTTCTGTCCTTTACTGTTTGGGTTGTACAGCTCCAGACAGTACTGCACACATATATACAGACACAGATACAGACGTACAGGCATACGGTTATCACTGAAATCATAATACACTTCCTGTTCATTACAATACAATATGGATGTGAAATGTGTGATAAACCCCACTGTGGAACAAGAGAATGAGTGCGAAAAATGAGCTCAGTGTTTGAGGATGTGTTGCCAGGGTTTTTGACATAACAATATGGTGTAATTCCAGTCCCACTTACTTATTTACTCACACAAGCACAATCACTCACAGAGCCTAAAAATGGCCTTTAACTTTTGAACCACTGCGTGTTCTTTAAATACATGTAATGGAGTTTCACAGTAAATGCAGTTTAGGAGGAAAAAAACCACACCCCAGTGCCTAATACACGCCTTACTCATCATTAGAGCTGGAACAGGGATCACTATAAGCCACACAACACAACATTGAACCACAAAAAAAATCCCACTGCAATATTTAAACATTGTTATAATATACTCTGATTTATTCATTTTAACTACAAGTTATTTTCCTAAAGGGAAACTATATTTGATCTGCTGAAATAGAACTGATAATAGATTACCACTGTATTTTTTAGAATATTTTTTAAAAAGAATAAAATATCGATATTTGGGCCTTTGAGTATAATATTATTATTCAATCTTTTCACCCACCTCTGCTCCACAAAATGGCTAAACAAGTACTGTAAATATATTAGTATTTTTAGTGATTATGTATACGATTCACTCCCTTTAACTAATCAAAAACTGTAGTCTGCACTTACAAACATACTACACAAGGAGGAAAACAAAAGGAACAATCGGCCAAACTATAGCTGCATTAAAACACATGCTTTAGGGCTGCAAATAATTTCCAATATAGCAGTAGTGGCACACACTGCCACACACTGGTCACAATTAACATTTTTAATTGTAATTAATCATAATTTATATTGGTTGAATTACATAATATTATCCATCAAAGCACCCACAGAAACAATCATCTGAAACTGTGGTCGGTCACAACGATCAGACAGAACATCTGCATGTTGCAGCATTCTGCAATATCAATATCATCACTGTAAAGGCCTTTATCACAATGATGATTAACAATGATGATTAACAGACTGTGCTGTGTCTTAGAGCTTACCGGTTTGCGTGTGCAGTTAACCTCTCTTACACACAGGTTCTCCAAAGGAATTATCCCTCTGGGTTCTTTGTCCTGAAAACAAAGAATGTAATCATTTTATGGCTCTAATCATCAGCAAACCACTCATATTCTAACAATAAACGGAGCAAACATGCATATTTAGGTGTTACTCACTGTGGTGTATTCAAAATAATACAGGCAGTTATCGGTTAGAATAAACCACCTCCTCTTCCAGGTTTTCACTCTTCCTCCTGCAGACCAAACACAAGCAATAATCCCCACATATGAACCACATTGTGTATGAGAGAAACTCAGCCATTTATAAAACTCCTGTGCAGTTCATACAAAAAAAACTCTTAAAAAAGACTAATTATGGACCCTAGTGGGCATTCCACCAGCAGAATGGAAATAAGCTTGAATAATGTTTATTAATATGATCAAATAAGTGATTTTTCCCCTTTAGTCTGTTATTAGATTAACCCCTTGACATTCCAGGATCATTACATACTAAGGCTTATTAGTCATTAACTATAAGGGCTTCAATGCAAATTAATAGAGCTTTTCTTAGGTTAAAGAAGTATGTAATAAAACTTTTGGCCTATATGGGGTTAAGAAGGTCACTGTCGACTCTTTGTGTATGAAATGTGACTCTCTTGTGTTGAGCTGCTAGCGAGCAGTGGGAGCTAAAAGGAAAGGATGCATGGACAGCATAACTGCAGCTTTCTTGCTAAAAAATTTAATTGTACAACTGCCACAACAAAAATACTTTTATTTGCTTGTTCATTGGAAAATCCATTTTCCAAAATATTACATCATGGTTACTAAAGAAAATAACTGAAAAGCTGAACTCAGGGAGCTCCACAAGTGGTGGGAATTACATTTATGGATACTGCGAAAAATGTTAAACTCTAAACTCGCTAAACTAAAGGACTTCACGACTACAATAAATCTTAGTTTTTGTTTTTTTTATTGCTCAACTTTTAATGTAACTTAGTGCAGTAACTTCCCCAAAGTAATTGCAGATCTAGCATGTGGGGACTTCTGAAATGAGGTGTAGTACCCAGTTTGAGTAGCCAGCCTTCTCTGTCAGGGTTGAAGAAAGTATGAGTAAGATCGTTCCCATCGTCCTCCGGGATTTTGAATGGCTCGTTCCGTATGCTCTCATATAGTTTCTGTGGGTTTAGAGGAAAGAGGAACACGTGAGTGCCAACAGAAACTCCCTGACTGTGTGTTTTCACTGCAATACTTTACCTAAAGTCAAAATGTGAATTAGAAAACCCTTTCATTTTGTATTTTTAATCATTTTCAGAATTTGTTGCTAATTACAAAACATTTTCAGTAAGTGCAGAGTCATCACATATAATACACATATAATTACACAACTCATAATGTAGTGAGTTAAATGACTATAATACTTACATTCTATTTACATTAGGTCTGAGTCTGTACTTCTAACTTCTTTCTATTTGTTCCAACGTCAAGATATAACAATAACATAAAAACCTAAAGGATGGTTTCCTTCCAAAAAAAGACTCTATGCACAATTACATTTTGTCAAAGTCAGATCCAAATAAAATATATCTTCTTCCACCAAGTTTTAATGAGCTACAAGTGGAAAATAATTAATATACTAATACAACACATCTATGTTACTGCCAGTGATTTCAAAGGGCTCAAAATGATCAAAATGCAGTGAGTAAAGACATATTTCATTCCAATATTTTACTATTTGTAATCATTTAAGATTTGTGTCAACAATTTTGCCATGTTGTGACTTAAAAACAAAACACATTTTGGTAATATAGTTGACCAACAATGGGCTTAATACATGTTAGTAAATGAAGCTTAGTCCTCAAAGTATGCATTGATATTTTTAAACTCCAAATATCAAAGTATTACACTGTATTGTTTTGTCTCCCACTTCTTTAGGACAAAAAAGGACAATATACTGCAGAAACACAATAACTTTTAGTCTTCTGCAGAGCTGCTCTACTAATGCCCTTCAATCGAATTGGCAGCAAACCAAAGCTTCTGAGAATCAAAACCCTATCTTGCATACAATCCGGTCTTGGTCGCCCTCATTGTTCCTGTGTCAAAATATTTCGCTTCCTTTATTACAGAAATTGATGTGACCTGCATGGGCTTATTGTGAATGGCTGTTTTGCCTAACCGTGAGAAGCTCATTAGGTAGATCTTCTCCATTGTTGATGCCTTTATTCATGCTGATGAAGCGCTCCAGTGTGGTCTTGTCCTTCACATTGGGGTTGTGCAGGCTAGTGTTCAGCATGATGATAGCAAATGAGAGGATGTAACAGGTGTCTGAGAAAAAAAAAAGAAGAAAAAAAACATATGTATGTCAGTCTGTATGCGTGGCCTAATAAGCAGGATGAGTTTACCACAAAGAGGACCTATGTTTACAAAGGTTAAAGAATTAGTAGGCCAAGTAATGTTTGGTGTCTGAAGGTGTCTGTAAATAAACATAGTTTTAGAAATCTCAAATTGACTTGCTTGATGTGGTTTCCGATACTGTAAGATACACTGTTACCTGATGATTACAGGATAAAAAGAATGACTAAAAATCATACCAGACACTTGAAACATGAGCTGTTTTAGTCCATTTCAAGGAGTGTCAGACACCACGTGGGTCTATTTGAAATTACTTAACAAATTGCTGCTATTTAAGGCAAGTATGTAATGACTTATGCAAAACTTTGGGCATCCCGGTCAAATGACGTTTTGTTGATTGAATGATGAAGTGAAAATAAGTAAACACATCCTCTACAGAGAACACACTTCTGCACATTTTAATGCACAATTACTGTGTATTCATTTTGAAAACTTGTATACAGCTGAAACAAATATATGACAATTAACAGATCAGGACTATTTAAAATTTCATTAATATTTTGATTTTACTTTTCTACTTTTCTTACTATTGTATAGGCCAATATACTGTATAACAAATGAGTGTCCCTGGTGTGGAAGCAACTGTATCAAATGTGCACTTTGTCTGCCATGCATAAATAGGCTGTACATTAAGCTGTTAATGTGCTTAACAACAAATGATTAAACAGACAGATAAAGTAACTTTGTATGGAATATTTTTTCCCTTTGATTTCTTTAAATGTTGAAGTCATGTGGGTAAACTTGAAGAGAAGTTTTACAGAAAGAAGAGTCAGTATTTTTAAACTTTTAAGCAACTTTTAAACTTTTTTCTGGGCTGTGTTTTTTTTTTGCACAATTTCCACTTACAGATTTTGTGTGGCAGTGGAGGAAACAAAAAATGTGACAATTGTTTATTGTACTTGTTGGTTACACTGAACTTGGCTTCAGTCCAAAACTAAAGAGGCAAACTTCATACACCAAGCATGTCTTGGCTGACTTGACTTCTGCTTTAAAATACTTAAACTGAAATAAATAAACAGCTGACTACAGAAGGAAATTCTCTCTTGCTAACCAGTTGACTGGAAGACGTCTGCGTTGCACTCGCAGTAACGTGTGGCGAAAGCCTCCATCATGCGGTCAATCTTCTGGGCTTCACCAGGAAGACGGAAACTCCAGAGGAACTGCCTAAAACAGAGAGAGAAAGTGAACCCCAACCTGAGAAAGTGCAGGACACTCAGTTAAGGCTCACTCTATCTATCTATCTGTCTGTCTGTCCGTCCATCCATCTATCTAATACAAAGTAGTTTTGGATCATTTCAACTGATCTATTCTTCATAAGCTGTTCAATGTAAAGAGCAGCTGGTGCTTTCAAATGGTTTTAAAAAATGAGGTTTTGGTTGGATAGCAATGATATAAACTGAAAATGACAAGCTACTACAAGCAGTCATGGAATAACTACTGCTCTTCTGCTCAGTGAATGAGCATGAGAATAACAAATATGGTGAATAGTCAATAACAAATGAAAAAATTCACACACAGAATCAACGACTAAAAAAGGAAACCTGAGCTGACCTCAGTGCCTGGACAAGGTTGAGATCAGAAAACTCATGAAGTTCCACAAAAGCTTTCAGTATCTGTAGGTGCATCTCCTCTCTGTGAAGGACAAAGAGAGCTCATCAGGTTTATAACGTGTTGGCAACAATGCAAGAGACTGACAGTACAGAACACACTGTGCATTCCAACTTAATATTAAAAGATTACTTAGGTAAAACATGACTGATGAATATGTGTAGGGCTTGGACCACTTATAGCATTAGTGATAAATATCAGTAACAGCAATAAAATCATAGAACAGGCCTTATTCGTTTTTATAGTACTTTCATTTTTTAATTTATGTAATCTTGTAAAAATAGACATCTTACAAAGGATATCTAAATTAAAGGATATCTAAAAAAAAGTTTTTGCTTTCAAAAAGATTTTCTGCATTTGTTTTCTATATTCTCAAACCAAAAGCCAATTGCCAGACAACATTGAAATGCTAAAAACAAGAGCTTACAAAAATATGTTTCATATTTTTACTTCATTTCATTAGTTGCCTGGACTAACCATTAATAGTAAGCATGTATAAATTAACCACTGTTTCCAATGAACTGTTCCATCAGAAGTTATAGTTGAATACCCCTATTTTAGCTGATGCAAATGAAATATGTGTTAACTGGACAGCAGTCCTTTCTGTTAAAAAAAAGGTTTAGGGGACTTCCACCAACTCAAACAGGAGCTTGAAGCTCTGCTGCAGGTGCTGTGTGTGTTGGGTAGGTGTGTGTGTGTGGTGGATTTTGAGGTTCTGCTTCAGCTCGGAGCACTAAAAGGAGCAAACAAACCGTGCAAAACCATGTGCTCTGATGTGGAAGACAGTATTTGTGTTAAAGGGCTTGATGTGAAATTTTTTTTTTTTTTTCTGAGGCTGTAAAACTGCAGTAGTTCCCCTGGTGCAAAGGCAGACTGTCCTAGATGTCCTCAGTACTTCAGAGAAGTCCTTATGAATCCTAAGAGCTATAAACTGATATTTTTTGTAATATTAGTTCTTTTTTTGTTAAACAGATTCATGCTTGGATGATTCACTGTTAAGTTCCGGATGGAAACGAGTCAGATTCTTCAAGCTCTGAGCAGAAAACTGTCTAGTCAGGGATAGTTTTTCTCTGTGGGATCTAACTAAATATAGCTAAGTGAGCTCTCCTACTGGTTAGGACTTCAAGAGCTGAAGAGAAGACCAAACGTTACATGTTACATTAACCATCAGCATATTTACAATGTGACAGAGGAATTGACCAATCACGCTTTGTTTTCCGAAAGATGGTACCAATTTCATTAGAAAAAAAGTCACCTCCTGAAAGTCGTGGATCTGTCAGTGAATATAAAAATGAGTGGCAGCCTAGAAATGGAAAGCAGCTCTATCAAAGGTCCTTCTACTTAAAAGTGTAACTGTCAAAATACAAGCTACTGTATTTGTCACAAGCTTCAAGTAAGACATGGGAAGCTTCAAATGTCTGTGTTTAATCTAAAACATTAATGCAAATCATCTTTAGTTTAGTGCTAACAAACTACTTGAATCTCATTTGTACATTAACAGAAATTAGCATAAAATGCTAAATGAGTTTTGACATTTATGGCTTTAACATATATATATATGTATGTAACAGTAAAATACAAAGATTTTAAATAATGAAAGTATCGATATGTATCGATAATTTTGTCCTAGCCTTGAAAACATATATATCTGAGTCAGTATGACATAATTCCTATCTATAAATAATACTATGTTATTAATAGTTTAATAATAGTTTAATAGTGTAACACTTTAAACTGCTCGCCCTTTAATTCCCATGATGTCTCAGTGCTGTTCTTCCTTTTATTATTTGATAGGTTTTGAAAGAGAATTAACTACGAAAATTCATAGATTTTTATTTAGTCTCAGAAATTGCCTTTCTGAACAAGAAAATAAATCACACATCACCTGCGTTTTATTGTTCCACAAATCCAGGATAAACTCGATTAGGGATGAGTCAGAATGTTTGAATAGTTACATAAGTTTAAAAAAAATAGTGAATTAGAATATAAATTGCGATGATATAAAATTAAGCTTTTCTAATGTTACTCGCAGTCATATTTAAATACAATGACATGTCTGAAAAAAAGACATCTGAACTCCAACAGAAGGCATTGTAAAATTTACGCTGTGGTTACTGCAAAATGTATGTTTTTGTCCAGTCTGTTAAAAAGGCAAAAACACCTGAGGTACCCTCAAGTGTTAAACAAGTTGTAAAAATTTAAATGCGAAACCATCGTTCAACTTTCAGCAGTAGGGCTAATATGGACGACAGCCCTGCACCTGAACCGAGCCAAATGACTGAAGCGGTGGCCAAAAGACCACAAAATGACAACGTGCCTGCAGTGGTCCTGTTCATTACAACACAAAAACGACTTAAGTAGGACTTCACCACTACTGTGAGGACATGCGCACCTCACTTCACGTGGACCTTCTGAATTGGTGGCAAGCAAACGAAAACAAACACATGCGACTAGTGCATCTAGCAAGAGCCCGCTTGTGCACTCCAGCTGCATCCGTGCCGTGAGAGAGTGTTTTCTGCGGGCAGGGCTCATCATAAACCGGTGATGGTGGTATTCATCGAACATTATTTGAATAAAGCCATGAAAAAACGAAAATCAAAAAGAAAAGCCCATGTCTATTACATAGTGTGCTTGCATGGTCGCTCTGAAAAAACCATAATCCATCCAACAATAAAGGATGACGGAAAACACAGTGGCATATAGATCGTTCCGATTCTACATGCTGATGCATTTTACTCTGGCCAGCAAAGACATGCACCACTTCCCCTAAGCAGCAGAGTTTATGCAGATTTAAACTAGATAATTCGCATCATGCACTGGCATGATGCCGAGTACAATATGGTTAAAAATAAACCCTATCTAGCCAGGCATGCTGTCTGTGACTCTACACATGAAAGCTGAGTAAAAGATAAATCAGAACTTGAAGCTCCTCCATTGCTGCTACTCTTATTTGGGTTTACTACTGTACATGATGAACCATATGACCACCTCACAACATCCATAGCATCTGCCTACTTTCAAGGTGATGGGAAACAGACTTAAGCAAGGTATAGACAGTTTTGGATTCTTATTTGTAAAAAAAAAAAAAGACAGGTCTTATATAACTCTGAATGACATTATATACATACAGTGGTGCCAGGGATGCCTATAGTAAAATCAAAAAATACTGGAATTAGAGGTTAATATGAATGTGTCCATAGAAGGTAGTTCTATTAGGGCTATTTCAGTGATCACTGTAATTACTAAAAGTGTGGTGTATTACCTCTCTCCTAAGAAGTCTCCTATAGCTGTCTTATTGAGGCCTTCTTCTTTGTAGAGGAACTCCGCTACAGTCTGGGGCTTCCACTCCAGCAGGCTATTTTCCACCAAGTAATTTACTCCCTGCAATAAAAGACACAATATTTATATTTATTATAGCTATCTGTATAGCTATAGGTCCTAATTCATGTGCTAATGTTTAATTAAACATATACAGTTTAACTTGGCAACATGTGGAGGGTAAGCTATCATTTTTCATTTTCTCTACATAACCTTCTTCCCCTTTCTAAATAATACCATTTCCATTTTGTCAATTAAGCTTAATATATTTATAGTTAAGCTTCCTCAAACTTTTATCACCTCTTACTCTGATGTCGTCCGTGTTAAAGCCCTTTGAAGACCACAAAATGATTGGCTTGTGCAACCCATTACAGTCTTGACTAATCCTATCAAAACATAGCTTAATGTGTGTAGATGTCAGAGTACAGTGGTTTTACTGTGAAGTCTTGGGGTTAGAAGGAGGAGTAGGAATCGATGAGCCGGTATTACATATTCTAAACAAGACTGTCTGAGGGTTATTTAGTGTCAGTGACCATGTATATGGAAATGCATTATATCCAAGCCTGAGAAGACCACCACTCTTTTTGTAAAACTGTTGCAGATTACAATAATAAAAAGGTCTTCTTCCATCAGGAGACTACCAAGATATTTGAAGACAGTTTTTAAATGGTCTGTAACATTGAAGAACAAACAAACAGTCATGTGAAAATGAATTTTGAAATTTGAAATTTGAAATTTTTGTTTTAGTTTATGGTTCAAGTCTTAGCCCATATATTACATATAAAATAATAGAAAAAGTAGAATAGAAAACAATGAACTTTCCAAAATATTTGACACCACTAAAACTTTACCAAATGTTTCAGGAGTTACAATTTTAAACAACTTAAAAATTAAAAAATAAATAAAAACGCTAGCCAGTACATGACCAGTACTACAGTTCTGAAAAGGATTACACACATAAAATCATAATCTTTCTAATAAGTCCCGCTCTAAAATGCAAGTGAGTGGTTAAAATAAGGCTGCAGACAGGGGCTAAGACTTTATGCTTTGGTACTAACATGAAAATGTTGGCCAGCATTTTTTGAAAAAAGTTTTTATTTAAAAATTAAGCTTATGATAAATCTTCACTTTAAAACATGTTTTTTTAAGCAAATATTATTTGTGCAAATGTAAATTTAGGGTTAGAGTTTGGGATGGACAACTTCTAAAAGAAGGTACCCTATAGATTATGATCTTTTATATATATTTAGCTTATTACTATCTCCATTAATTCCTTCGGTTTAAACAGAGTAAACCACATTAATCTTTGCGAATATCAAAAATCGTGAATATTTGTTTTTTTAACTAATTCAGTATGATGGTCCACTTTTTATTACAAATTTTAAATTTTACTATGTTTTTCACTTTGCACAATGTTAAATACACCCAATCTATAGATGTACACTATATGGATAAAAGTATTGGGACACCTACATTTTACACCTACAGGAGCTTTTATGACATTATGCCTTTCTGAATCCATAGGCATTAATATCTGCAGCTATAACAGCTTCCACTCTTCTGGGAAGATTTTGGAGTGTGTCTGAGGGAACTTTTTGCCCATTCATCCAGAAGAGCATCTGTGAGGTCAGACACTGATGTTGGGCTCTGTGTAGTCAATGAACTTGCAGTTGCCACGGTATCCTATTAGTACCACACTCAAATTCAGTGAGCCATTCTTTCACAAATGTTCAGCGCTCACTTTTATGAAGCATCCAAAAACCTCTCTTTAACTTAGCATTTAATTAAAACTCTATGTCTGATGGTGCTTATCTTCCGTATCATTTCCTTATGATTCTAAATGAATGTTTCTAAAAAATACTTTCTTGTATAACTGTTTATCACCTGCCTGTACTTTGAGCTGCTACCATCATGAAAACTGCTATATAAATAAAAAAATATTATTATCATTATTATGTTTGTAAAGGCAGATTTCATGGCTGGGTGCTTGATTTTGTATACCTGTGGCAATGGGACTGACTCAAACACCTGAATTTAATGATTACTTTTGAATACTTTTGTCCATATTTTCCACGTGTTGTGATGCAGCAAAACATCACACTCACTCACACAGTGTGCAAGTGCAGGCACTCTTGAACAACACTATGTGGAATCAAGTCCAACGCTTTGGATTCAATGATCAATTCTCTATTGCCTGGAATCAAAGAATCAACGCTTTTGACTCCCAGCCTTAAGAGTTGCAAACATTTAGTGTTCTAGAAGCACTGATGACGTCTGTGATATGATCAGAAACGTGTATAGTAGCAAAATGTATCATGATAATGATAATAAACCATCACAATGTGCACTCTTACTTGAAAACATTTAAAGGTGTTACTAAACAATCCAGAGTAGTTACTAGATAAAAAAGCTTTAATAACAGAAAAAAAGCCCATAGCTTAAGCATGCTCAACAAAACAAGCAAAAAAGGCATGTAAGTTATGGCTCATCTTCCCCACGGAAACAGCATCTGAAAAGATGTTTGTTTCTGCTCGCTAACATAGCTCAGTACGTCACCATTTGAAAACCACAAATATTCAGAGTGAAAAACCACAGGGCCAGTTAAAAAAAGACATGAGAGGTGGGTCTTCCGTTTCTCAGCTGCTGTCTCTCACTCTCTGCCTCTCTACCACCACCCTTGTAAAGAAGGTCCATTTCAAAAACGCTAACATTTTCCATGGTCAGTTGTTCCAGACAGGGTCAAATGTACACGGCCATAGACGCCAACTGAGGTCAAACTCTAAAGTGTCTCGAAACGTTTTCACACAGTCAAGTGAAGTGAGTCACTTCACAAATGAAGAGTAATCAGCTCTCTGGTTTGAGCTGAAGAACTGGTGGGGGCTACACTTGCTTAAATGGGCATCTTAATTTCCTTACATGAATGGCCTGAATGAACTGGCATGTTTTTGGAACTTTATGTGTTTACAAACTATATACTCTTTAGAAGGAAAAGACAAAAAAAAGAGGAAAGCGGAGTTTTCTGTGATATGGGCCCTTTTAATGTTATGACAAATTCAGTACATACTACTCACTCCAGTTATCAAGTTCAGCACCTTTGCTGCTGATAAGCCTACCTTTTTAGGATCCATGTTGAACTTCTTCTTGCCACTAGAAAACTGCTTCCCTCTCTCAAGAACTTTGCTGTGAGAAAAAATAAAAGAGAGAAGTGAGTAAAACAACTAGACAGCAGTTACTCGAGTAACATGCAGCCTTAAAAATAAAGATGCCGAATAAAGATGTTCGTTAGAGTGATGAAATATACGATCCAATTTTGGTTCCCTAAAGAACCCTTCAGTGAATAGATCTTTAAAGAACTATTTTTGTAAATGTTTGACTGTGAAAACCTTATTTAAGTCTCTGTTGCACAATGTTGTCTCAGGGCAACAAAGCCTTTTTTCTCACTTAACAATGACATGATACATATTTAATGATGATGAAAGGGTTAAAATGAAAGGGGGAGTTTGAATAAAGCAAAAAAAGCTTCTACTTGGTCACCTAACTTCCTGGTATGCATCCTGAAATATGTTTGTTGCCTTGAAGCAAAACTGTGCGACAATGGACTGGATTTAGCCAGTAGCAAGTGAGCTGTCACTCCTGCAGCCACTTCAGGGAGCATTGCAGTTATTGTTTTTGTCACTGTGCCTTTGAGACTGATGTGTAAATGAGATCTCTTCTGATTGGCTGCCCTGTGTTGTGTCTCATTCAAAAAGCAATCTAAGCTGAAACATTCCGTATAAATTTCACATGAATGGGCAGATCTAAACTGCTGTAAATAGGACAGCTAGATTCACTAGTTTCCTTAGTTCAGTTCAATAAAAGAGTGTGGTGTAGTATATAGGCATGAAACATAAAGTTACTATGTAAAGTTTCAAAATGTATCACTACATACTGTCGATATATGGAAACTAATTCACTGTTTTGTACACAAAACAGTGAATTAGTTTGTTTTATTGAACTGAACTGAGGAAATGAGTTTTTGCATGATATGGGCCCTTTAACACATTCCCAGTAAACAGTGAGAGTCGTGCTCACTTACTTCTCCTCCGCAGATTCGAAATCCTGAATTTCAGCCATTACGTTCTCTATCTCCCACTTCAGCTTCTGCAAAAACAGTTTCAGTACAACGTGACTCACTGTCACACATGCATGAGTTGCCATGGCAACAGCACAAGTTCCACAAAGATCCTTTTAACTTGCTGTGTAAAATGACACTTAAGTCAAAAAGACTGATATTCAAAAAATTAGTGGTGATATGAAAAAATACATATAACACACAACACTTTAAGAGAATTTCTCGATGGACAATATGCATACATATTTTTAACATTTCACACACTGTACTGCACTAAAGCCAATTAAACAGGACAAATTGTTGCTGCTTCTGTAATTAAATATGTGGTTTGTCAGTGCTCTTTAAACACTGACGATATCAAAGATATGCTCAGAAAAGAATATTGTGTTGAGACAATTTGCAATAACAATAAATATAGTAATACTGAATAGCTTTTTTATTTAAAAATTAAACTGAAGATACACCTAAATCATTACACTTTAAAAGAAATCACAACTTAAAAAAGAACACTGAAGAACATTTTTGCAAGTCGACACTTAGGGATTAGGGTTTGGGACAGACATCTCCCAACAGAAAGAAAGTACTTAGTTAATGCCTTGGGTTTAAACAGATTACAAAATAATCTGTATAAATATAATTTTTGTTTTACACTATTGGACCACAATTAAATTTGGTAAAATGGTCAACATATACATTAGCTTATAACCCATTTATGATAAACATGGGCCCTAAATTGTGCTATACACTCTATTAAGACCACCGCATTTGTAAAGAGTTAATAAACCAAGTAAATGTGATGCATTCATGAAGATGCTGAATGTTTCTTCCATTAAATCTTTATGATCCGTGTCAAATAAAGTTCAGCTTGATTGTTAACAGTGCGCACTTACAATGACACATTCTGTGGTATAACTGCGCTGTAAACTATCTGCTATGTGATGCGTCCACTTTATTATGCTTGAAAGGATGAAGCGAAACCAAAAATGAAGCAGTAAGACAAGAAAACATGATCAAATTTAACAACCGTTTGAAAAACAATCAAATTTTTATATGGTTTAAAGTCAACTGGATTGATCTTTTACTAACTGTGTTAGCTTTTATTCCTGAGACATTGCTTTAAGTACCTGAATGTCATCCAGGAGGTCCTGCTTGTGCAACTTCAGGTTTTCTATCTCCCGCCTCTCCTCCATGGAGAAATCCGACGGCACTTAAACACACACACCAAGACATTAACTTACAGAGTGACATCACATCCGTCTCTGATTCTACAGCTAAATTTAGGTCGACATTTAGAGACACCATTTTGGCCTCATTTACATACTTAACTACATGTTAAATCGAGCAGGGGTGGCATATATAATATTTAATGTTCAGACCAAATATCAAACTTCATGATTTCAGTGCAAATGAATTGTGAAAATGTGTGGGAGTCGATTGAATGTTCAAATCAGAATCAGTCTAGAGTGAAAACATCTACAGCAGATGAAAGGACGGCTTTGTTTGTTGTCGTTTCCGGACTCAGCATGTGCAAGTGTTTGCCTGTAGTCATGTGCGTCTGGAGTTTGTGTTAGTGTGTGAAGGGTGTAGCTGACCAGTGGTTATAACACTGCTTAAAAATGCAACGTGTTCCTCAGTTTAAGGATTAAAATGGTTTGAATGCCTCATGCTTCTTAGAGACACTTCGTATAGACTTTTTGTTTCTTGTAGACTGTTTGTGTGAATCCAAAGCACAACCCATGTTACAAAATGCTCTTCCATGTATTACATGCAATGACAAATTTCCACCAGAGAGGTCTCCAAAGCCCCAGTGTTTTCACTCAGAAAATCAACAAAATGTGTAATTTGTCCAGGAGTGTTTGAACTATTGCATTCAACTGTACATAAACATGCAAGTGGCTTCTCATTTAACCCTTTAAAAAGAAAAATATGCTTGCAAGTTTGGCTAATAAAAATGCTAGAAATGTGCTAGTGCATTAGCTTTAAATAAAAAAAATCTAATTCATGATGAAAGGTTAGATAAAAATATATTTACTTGTAAATAATTTGCTCCCAATTTATCGTGATCTTTCCAACCTTCTATATTCCACAACTGTGTAAACAGTATGCAATTTTAAATGTAAAATGTCATTTTAAAAATAATTCTGAATCATACCAAAATAATCATAAGTTCTGAGGAAGCTTAACATTTCATTGATTCATTTTCTAAGAATCATAACTGACAGTTCTCTGATTTCTGGCTCATCAGTCGTAGGCAGCCTGTCATCGTTTCTGACAGAAAACGAGAATGAGCCACATACCTTTGATATGTCGGCCATGGGCATCACGTGGCACAACTGAGGCTTGACCCTGAACCCCTGTGGAAATAGTGCTATAACTAAACTCTTAGCCATAGACTAGCTGCTAACTGCACTGTCTATTTAAAGGTCATTTAATGTTTTCACAATCACTGCAGACACAAACTTCATCAATGATGATGTTCCTCTGCGTGGTGATAGTGTAACTCTACATGGTGATAGTGTAACTCTGCATGGTGATAGTGTAACTCTGCAGGGTGATAGTGTAACTCCGCAGGGTGATAGTGTAACTGCATGGTGATAGTGTAACTCTGCATGGTGATAGTGTAACTCTGCATGGTGATAGTGTAACTGCATGGTGATAGTATAACTCTGCATGGTGATAGTATAACTCTGCATGGTGATAGTGTAACTGCAGGGTGATAGTGTAACTGCAGGGTGATAGTGTATCTCTGCATGGTGATAGTGTAACTCTGCATGGTGATAGTGTAACTCTGCATGGTGATAGTGTATCTCTGCATGGTGATAGTGTAACTCTGCATGGTGATAGTGTATCTCTGCATGGTGATAGTGTAACTCTGCATGGTGATAGTGTAACTGCATGGTGATAGTATAACTCTGCAGGGTGATAGTGTAACTGCATGGTGATAGTGTAACTCTGCATGGTGATAGTGTAACTCTGCAGGGTGATAGTGTAACTGCATGGTGATAGTGTAACTCTGCAGGGTGATAGTGTAACTGCATGGTGATAGTGTAACTCTGCATGGTGATAGTGTAACTCTGCAGGGTGATAGTGTAACTGCATGGTGATAGTGTAACTCTGCATGGTGATAGTGTAACTCTGCATGGTGATAGTGTAACTGCAGGGTGATAGTGTATCTCTGCATGGTGATAGTGTAACTCTGCATGGTGATAGTGTATCTCTGCATGGTGATAGTGTAACTCTGCATGGTGATAGTGTATCTCTGCATGGTGATAGTGTAACTCTGCATGGTGATAGTGTAACTGCATGGTGATAGTGTAACTCTGCATGGTGATAGTGTAACTCTGCATGGTGATAGTGTAACTCTGCAGGGTGATAGTGTAACTGCATGGTGATAGTGTAACTCTGCATGGTGATAGTGTAACTCTGCAGGGTGATAGTGTAACTGCATGGTGATAGTGTAACTCTGCATGGTGATAGTGTAACTCTGCATGGTGATAGTGTAACTGCATGGTGATAGTGTAACTCTGCATGGTGATAGTGTAACTCTGCATGGTGATAGTGTAACTGCATGGTGATAGTATAACTCTGCAGGGTGATAGTGTAACTGCATGGTGATAGTGTAACTCTGCATGGTGATAGTGTAACTCTGCAGGGTGATAGTGTAACTCTGCATGGTGATAGTGTAACTCTGCATGGTGATAGTGTAACTAGTGTTTCGACTGCTGCAAAAATTCAGACTCACATAGCAGGACGGACAGTTTTTCTGACAACTTAAAAACTGGTTATCAATTATTTTGTCCCATCTTGACTATTGCTGAGATGAGACAGCAAATGCTAACTCCCTCTACATTGATACTTTCAATATATGGCCAAAAGTATGCAGACATCCCTCCTCATTACTGAGCACAGATGTATAAAATCAAGCACAAAGCCATGCAATCTCCATAGACAAACATTGGCATTGGAGCTGTATTAAAGAGCTTAGTGACTTTAAACATTTCAGTCATAGAATGCCACCTTTGCCACAAGTAAATTTTCTGCCCTGCTATATCAGCTCCAGTCTACTGTAACTGCTGTTATTATGAAATGGAAGCAAGAACAGCTCAGCCCAAAACGGCAGGCCACACAAACTCACAGAGCGGGGCCACCATGTTGCACGTAAAATCAGCTATACTCTGTTGCATCACTAACTACAGAGATCCAAACTGCCTCCAGAATCAACATCAACACAAGAACTGCGTGTCAGAAGCTTCATAAAAAGGGTTTTCATGGCCGAACAGCTGTGCACAAGCCTAAGATCACTATGTGCAGTGCCAATCGTCTGCTGATGTGGTGTTACGCACACAGTCACTGGACTTTGCAGCAAGCCATGAAACATGTTTTCTGGAATGATGAATCACATTTCACTGTCAGTCTGATGGATGAATCTGGGTTTGACAGATGACAGGAGAACACTGCTTACCAGAATACATAGTGCCAACCGTAAAGTTTGGTGGAGGAGGGATAATAGTCTGGGTCTGTTTTTCAGGCTTTGGGTCCCTTAGTTACAGTGATGGTACTACAGCATTTTAGACATGTTTCTATCTTTGTGGCAGCAGTTTGATGAAGGCACTTATAACTGTGTCCCTGTGCACAAATCTGGCTCCATGAAGACATAATTTGACAAGTTTGGTGTGGAGGAACTCCAGTGGCCAGCACAGAGCCCTGAAGCAGGCCTTCTTATTAAACATCAAGACCTGTGCTCAAAAAATGCTCTGCTTCACTGTCAGAAAAAAAAGCATGTATGTTCTTTTGTTTGTATGTTCTTTTAAAGTTCTTTTATGTAGATCTGAGTTTTTGTTTGTGTACATATATGATGCCAGTGCAGATGCCAATACATAAATAGTCATAAATGTATATCAATTATTAATATTAATTAATATTAATATTGGCGACTCTAAACATCTTCCCAATGCTGATCCTTTTTTAATGATCATCTGCCGATATCAATGACAATACGATTGCGATATTGTGCATTCCTATGTTAACACTGCCACTAAGAACTAGAGAAGTATGCATTAGTCTCAAGGCAGTGTTTCATTTCATTTACTATGGACTGACTACATATGATAATGATCTATAATGGCCATTAAATCATTAAGCAGAATTTAACATTTTGTTTTTATTAATGGTTTTTCTATTATGTCTGCACTCCGATCCATTAGTCAACAGAACAGTCCTGGTTTTGTGTGCATTTTTACTTACACTTTTATTTACACACAGCAGTGAGTCAGTGAGGGTCTTGTGCAAAATCTATGGCCTTTTATATTTCATGTTTAATTTTTTTCCAATAAATAAACAAAATGTGTGCACTAAAATTAGTGCACATATAGTGGCATATTTAATTTGTTCCCTGTAGAGGATGTGTTAAAGCAACATTAAAATACACAGTAAAATATGTTCTGTGTGTTGTCATTTCCAGTCGCCCAGAAACAGCAATTAAAAGTCAGAGGTGTCAGGTTGGATTTTTCGGGTTTTTAATCACGTCATTTCTTTAGGTATTAAAGCCACACACACAGACTCAAAAAGAAAATGCAACATCAACATTATCCTAATGAAGATATTGCTGCTGTAGGAAAAAAAAAACTTTTTCAGTTTTTGCATAATTTGTAAATACCCGTTACCCTTTACATCGTGTGAAATTTCATGATGAATGGACCAAGAGAAACAACCCAAAATGACTTGGAAAAAAGTCTGGTTCCATTAAATTACATTAAAAGTAATGTACATTTTTTCCTTCTCCTGTAAAGACTACGTTTTTTTTTTCCAACAACAGCGATATGGTGACAACAACAGATAATTCACTCACAATCTTAAGCAGACTTGCTCTTCACCAAGTTTTGACTGAGTTCTCTTTGAATACTCTTTTAACACACTCACAATAATCAGACACATCCACTTGTGTGAATCCAAAGCACAAATGCAATTACATTACATATGTTACATGCAATGACAAATTTCCACCAGAGAGGTCTCCAAAGCCCCAGTGATTTCACTTAGAAAATCAACAAAATGTGTAATTTGTCCAGGAGTGTTTGAACTATTGCATTCAACGGTACATAAACATGCAAGTGGCTTCTCATTTAACCATTTAAAAAGAAAAATATGCTTGCAGGTTTGGCTAATAAAAATGCTAGAAATGTGCTAGTGCATTAGCTTTAAATAAAAAAATGATGAAAGGTTAGATAAAAATATATTTACTTGTAAATAATTTGCTCCCAATTTATCGTGATCTTTCCAACCTTCTATATTCCACAACTGTGTAAACAGTATGCAATTTTAAATGTAAAATGTCATTTTAAAAATAATTCTGAATCATACCAAAATAATCATAAGTTCTGAGGAAGCTTAACATTTCATTGATTCATTTTCTAAGAATCATAACTGACAGTTCTCTGATTTCTGGCTCATCAGTCGTAGGCAGCCTGTCATCGTTTCTGACAGAAAACGAGAATGAGCCACATACCTTTGATATGTCGGCCATGGGCATCACGTGGCACAACTGAGGCTTGACCCTGAACCCCTGTGGAAATAGTGCTATAACTAAACTCTTAGCCATAGACTAGCTGCTAACTGCACTGTCTATTTAAAGGTCATTTAATGTTTTCACAATCACTGCAGACACAAACTTCATCAATGATGATGTTCCTCTGCAGGGTGATAGTGTAACTGCACCAGTGATAGGCCAGGTTAGAGACATAATGCTGAAACAGGAAACAGTAGGCAGTGACAGGTCTAAATGTCATGAAAGTGCTTCTGGGGGCTGAGAAAGAGGGGAGTGTGAAGAATGTGAGTGTTTGTGGGGGTGTGTGCGTGGCATGACTGCGCCTTCATTATACAAGTAGTGAAGGACTATAGAAGAAATGTAACCACAGAGAACTAGCCTACAGCATATGAATATCGCTGCTGTCCTTTTTCAGCTTTTGACATAATGTGAAAAGGCCTGTGGCATTTACATTGTGTGTAAATTTCACGATTAATCGACCAAAAGAAACAACCCAAAATGACTTGGAAAAATGTCTGGTTCCACTGACTTACATTGAAAGTAGAATTTTTTTCTCCTCCTGTAAAGATGCCATTTTGGATATATGAGGTTTTCTTCCGACAACAGCGATAGATTTAATGCTATAGGCCTCAAAATACACTTCTGACTGAGTGAGCTTTCACATCTTTATATGCGCTAATAAAGCCGCATTACCGAAAGCAACTAAAGAGAGACAGCATGCTCCCGTTTAAATAAAACTCAACAGAATCACAGCATATGAACTTTCTCCCAATCACAAAATCATTTTGGATTTTGTCTACTGACCAGATGCCAATACAGCCATCATTATTGTAGTTTTTGCAGCAGTAGAAAGTGTGTGACCTGACATAAGACCATTCCAACATAGCCAATGGGTCAAATCCACATAATTCAGTCGTAAAGACAAAACAAAGTCATTCAGAGTGGACGTTACACCATTCGGAGTGGTGTAATGGTTCATAGTAGGAGTGGTGATAGAAACTAGAGGTAATGTCTACAACATTTACAAAAGTTTTTATGTGTGATAAATGGTAATGAGTAAAATGGGGTTAAATCTGAGACTATTTGGGACTATATTTCCTTGCAACACCCTGCAAGTAGCCCTGCATTTTAAGCCAAAAGCTTATCTCAAAACTAGTGTAAACATTTTAAAGCAATGTCTCAGGCATTGTGCAAACTATTTGTTTTAGTTTTCATGCAATAACTTTCTCAGATGTAGCTTTTAGAGGCATTAAACGCTTCACTTCACTTCAGACATCTGGTTCCCATCACCACCACTGGCAACAATTCTGATGGGTATGTTTCTCTAGAATGGAACATTTTACACCAAATCACTCTAAATGACTTTGTTTTCATCTAAGCCACATAAGTATGCCAACACTAACCATGGGAACTGTAATGTAAGTAAAAGACCACAATGAGGATGGTTCTGGGTTATAATAGTCCTATCAATTATTTTGACTGCATCACTGAATAAAACATGCCTTATCGTTGTAATGGGAACAAACAGGTTCTTACATGTGGAGAAATATACATATCATCAGAATTCAGACAGACAGACAGACAGACACTGAAAGACAGATAGATAGATAGATAGATAGATAGATAGATAGATAGATAGATAGATAGACAGACAGACAGACAGACAGATAGATAGATGTACTGCAAAACTGAATGTGAACTGCAACTGACACTGCACTTTCATCAGTTTAAAGGGGAGCTCCACCAATTTTTTAATTTCTGCATAATTAAATGTTTAACATGTCACCAAAATCATTCAGAGTGGGTTGGTGTGAAATGCTTTGTTCTAGTGGAAGTCAAGAGTCAGAAGTGTTCACAGTGGTGGTGGAACCAAATGTCTGAGTAGTGTGGCATCTCTAAAAGCTCCCTCACAGAAAGGTATTACATTAAATGATTATGAATACACTGCCTGAAGTCTGACACATTGTTTTATGGTGGTTTCTTTATTTTAATCCATCCATGATAGAGGGATACATGGGATCTAGGCTAAACAGACCCCTAAAAACGTATTTTCAGATTTACACATATTTCACCATTTACTTTTTAAGGTTTCACCATTTAAGGTTACTTAAAAAAAGAAACATGTGGGTGGTTTTGCATAGTAAATAATGACTATATTTGTGATGTAGACATCTGGAGTCCTGGTTCCTACAAACACCACTGTAAAGATCTTCTAAAGAGACACTGTCTGTAAAGAGTCACTGTATATTTCTCCTCATATGAACCCATGAAACCACTCTGAATGACTCTGTTTACCTCTCAAACTTTCTGAATTACTCAGGAATTTTAAAAAATCGGTGGACTTAGCCTTTAAAATTTGCAGTGTACACCCTTCACAAAAACACGTTCTTTAGTAAACGCAACGGTTATAAAGAGAACCGTGACAACCCAACGAGCTGTATGAATGCTTCATGTGCTCTTGTGCAGGGTTAAATGGCTCTTCTCTATAACATTACGTTGTCGAAATAACACATTTAGACAATCTTTCGTGACACTGTACTTCAGTGAACTTGGACTGGGAGTGAACGCAAGGTTTTCTTCATTAACCTGCTGAGCTAATTCGGCTAGCCTTCGCCATGCTACTGTTATGCTGGCCGTGCTGTAACTTTATAACGGTCGCCTGTGTCCGTTTCCCCTTTTCAGCTCAGCACGACCAACAAATATTAAAAAAAAACAGACTTACGCTGGCGACAGCACTCCATCATGGCTCAGCAGAGGGGTCAACTCCAACAGCTTCTCTCGCTTTCTGTCCTGCTTTCTCACTGAGCGGTCCTAGCTGTGCAGGCTTTGGTCATTTTGGGTGCTTGAAGCTCCAGCAGAGTGCTACTGCTGACAAACCCATCAGTTCCTGTGTAAACGACGACACCCTCCACCCTCCACCCCCACCCCCACCACTGAGGGCGAGCCACTCTAACGCGCGTGTTCGTGTGCATTTATTTTAGACGTTATTTTTTCATAGGGTAATACTGCAATGTAGATAGATTTTGTCGACATGAAGTATTGCTTAAAACACACACACACACACACACACACACACACACACACACACACACACACACACATATATATATATATATATATATATATATATGTATATATACATGCATACATACCGTCAATGCAATGTGTATATGATTAACAGAATAAAGATGAATTCTTTTGGTGTTAAACTCCTGTAAAGACCAGCGCTCTTACCAAAGCACCTGTTATAAACGCATCATTGTAATAATAGATTAGTCTGCCATCTACTGGTGCTAAAAGGTAAGTACAGTACAGATGTAATTATTAAGATGCCACTATGTACTTTTTAAAATGTTGTATTTGGAAGTCAAAGTGTAAGAGAGTCTAACTTTTCTCTGACAAAAAATAATTTAGGATACTGATGAAGTTTCAAATTTTATTCTTCTCTGCCCAGTCAAAACAGTCCATGAATAGAAACAAAAGTACCCAAACAGCCTGTGTTGAAATAATTGTTTTTGTGATGTCACAAAAAAGGGACGGACATATATGGACTTACCCTACAACAGTTTAGTCGCACTAAAGAAGACTTAAGGAGTGTTTAATCAGGGATTATTTCTTAAATACGGTGCCAAACATGGGAGCCAATCAGATATGATATAGTTTACATATCTCAGTCTTAAAGGGACAGTAAATAAAACAGCCTAATTCATTCTAATGTTGAACTGAGGTTGGAAAAGTTTGGTGTTTAAACAAACACAGATATTAAAAATGGACAATAGAAGAAGAAATCAAATTAAAAAATAAGAAAAATGTTTATATTCACTCTTTAAATGGCACCCTACACCATTCAACATTCACTGTCTGCCTGAGAGTGAGACAGGTAAAACTACAAAGGCCTGTATGAGCTTTGGAGTCAAGTATGTTTTCTCATATTATTACAGTGTTATATTAATCATCGCCCTTAATGTGTATTAGATGTCAGTTTTCTGCAAACTATTATAAGAAAACACAGAGAAGATGGTATTTGATTTATTGAAAATGAAGGCAACATAAGACAGCAAACTCAGCCATCAGCCTCCTTTCCCCACCCTCCTTTCCCACTCCTACCCGCTGGAGCTCACCTGATGTCCCCTCAGCTGCCTCTCCAGCCTCATCTGGGATCAGACGTGCTCTACAGCAGTGCATGAACAGAACGAAAGCTTCTCTTCACAGAGGCCAATTTCTTCTCCAAAGCCTCCATCTGATCTTTCTCCTCATTCACCTGGGCCCAGTCTTGCTCTCAGTGCTTTTTTCTGATCAAGCTCTTCTTTTCTTCTTTCCTTCTTTCTTGAGATCTTCAGAATGTGCTCTCTGCATCTTTTCCTCCAACCTCCTCAATGTTTCCAACTTCTTTTTTTCTATCTAAAGCTGGAGCACTTTTCTGTCCATCTCTCTCTTCTCTCATTGTTTCCATGGAGGTCTTATTCTCCAGAAACCCTTTGGGCCGCGAGTCCACGTGTTTTCTTCAAGGAGCCACGATTTTCTCTTGCTCCCTACTTCAGAACATTCCTGTTTCTCGTTCTCCACCTCCAGCATGATGTTCTGTCTCTCTCTCTGCCACTGCTCGCGCTCCAAAGCCGTGGAAGCCTCCAACTTCTCCAGCTGGGCCCCGTCCTTCTCTCTCTCCATCTCCAGAAGCTTTTTCTTTCTCTCAAACTCCTCCTGCATCTTTTTGTCCATCTCTTCTCTCATCATTTCCATGGCGCTTGTATTTTCCAGAAACTTTTTGGACCACACGTCCACATGTTCTCTCCAAGCAGCCACTATCTTCTCTTTCTCTCTCTCTGCTTGAGAACGTTTCTCTCTCTCGTTCTCCACCTCTAGCATGAGGTTCTCTCTCTCTTTCTGCCATTGCTTGCGTTCCAAAGCCATGGAAGCCTCCATCTTATCCATCTTCTCCTGCACCTGGGCTCTGTCCTTCTCTCTCTCCATCTCCAGCTGCTTTTTCTCTTCCTCAAACTCCTCCTGCAGCTTGGTGGACTTTTCTTGAAGGCAGGCCCGGTAAACCTTACTTTCAGCCTCACGAAGCTTCTCCAGCTTTTCTATCTCTTCAATCCATTTCTTCCTCTCCATCTTCCACTGTTCCTGGAGACTTTCTCTAGTATTTATTTCCTTCCTCAGTTCCTCCTCCATCTCTTTCAGAAGAACCTTCTTGGACTTTTTCTCCTTCTACGTATAAGAGATACATATAATATAATTATTGCTCTATGAATAACAAATACTCTAAGAAACAGTTTTCTTCAGAAACCAAATAACCACATCTCTGTTCCCCAAGCACATGGTTTTAAGTCTCCTCACCTTTCTCGGCCAGCACATGCGCAGAAAACGCATGCCTTTTCCTTCTTCTTTCACTTCCATGATGGATCCAAAGCCTCAATTCTTAGGAAGAAATACAAATAACTGTACATTAGGCATCATTTTCTAGTCTTTGTAACAAAAGGAAACAATTCCTGTAGGTCTGCATGTCTCAAGCAAATGAAATTAAGCTAACAAATCAGATTTTCAACTTAAGAACTTATTTGAATTCTGCTTACCTGAAGGGGTCTTTATAGTCGCTGAAAAGTATTGTTGTTGTTGTTGTTGTTGTTCTTGTTTTCTGGAGAGCGTGAAATGTGCGTGCAGTCGCTACTCAGACAAAACAAGTTATGCTCGAAGGTTCTGCTGCAGCTCCTTTTTAAGCATGTGATGACGTCACAATGGCCAAAGTTATGGTAGTTAGCGTTCCACAATAGCGTTGCCACCAGTTTGGCGCTCAAGTTCATTCAGCAGTGCTCTGGCTGTTTGTAATGAAATACTAAAGCCATAAACGATCCCGCAAAACCAGTAAATGGCGTTTTTTTTAACTTTTAAAATTGCAAAGCACTTTAATCAGTTTATTTGAGGGTACCGATCGATGTAATTTGATGTATGATGGCAAATGAAAACTGTAATATAAACGATATTTATAAGCTGAGAGTCCCCGCCGCGTTATTATTTGCACGTTCCAATTCACATACTAACACACTAGATGGTGTGCAAAAACAACGCATACACCATTGGAAGTGCACTCACTAGTGTAGTAGGTGAAGTACAGCAGTGTGTGGTTTGGAACGCGGCGTTAGATCAGCCAGTGACACTCGATCAGCGGCTCCAAGTGGTTGATTAGCTTCGCTGTGCTGCTCATTAACTGAACAGTTGAACATCTCGAAGCAAAAGTTTGAGGTACTTGTTGATTAAATATCTTTACTGAGGTAAGTGGACGCATTTATTGAGGTCAGCCGATGTTAGCTTCGTATTCAGCAAACTTTCGAAATTCGTTCTACGTTTAAGGCACCTCAGTGTAACTGCAGCTCCATTTATGGTGGAGCGGAAAATTCAAATAATAAACTGGCGACTAAGAAACTGACTTGAGCTTAATGTCTGTGTATGAGTTTATTATTTAAGAGCTTTGAGAGGCACGTTTATGAGTTTTTATAATATATGCCGCGCTGGAATGTTCTGAACTCCGGAGATGTGCAGGTTATATGGATCCAGTCCACCAACCTAGCAAATCCTCTTCTCATAGCGTTTTTGGAGACTCATCTAAAGCGTCTTTAAATCTTTTTAGTGGTCATTCTCGTCTATTTCGCTTGTATTTTATCCACTTGCAGGGCTGTACATGCAGTAAAGGTAAGGAGACGAGCTCAATCAGAGCACAGTCAGAGTTTGCCTTCAAAAATAGCGACGTGTCTTTTTAATGAAGTCATTGAAAAGTATGAATAACAGACTTGATGATCACAGAACACTGAGCCAACATTTTAATGCTAGCAGGGGTGAACACTGACCTAGAGCCCGTCTGGTCACATCACAGCATATGAACTTGAGTGACATCCCATTCTTAATCTATAGGCTTAGGTCGACCTCTTAGGTGACCTCTGCACACTATGCCCATCAGCATCCGCTGACCCCTCTCTGTCATTTTACATGGCCTACCACTTTGTGACTGAGTTGCTGTCGTTCCCAATCACTTCCACTTTGTTATAATACCACTGACAGTTGACTGGAATATTTAGTAGTGAGGAAATTTCATGGCTGAACTTGTACAGTTCAAAAAACACTGCTCAAAAAAATAAAGGGAACTTAACACAATATAACTCCAAGTAAATCAAACTTCTGTGAAGTCCAACTGTCCACTTAGGAAGCAACACTGATTGGCAATCAATTTCACATGCTGTTGTGCAAATGGAACAGACAACAGGTGGAAATTATTGGGAATTAGCAAGACACACTCAATAAAGGAGTGGTTCTGCAGGTGGGGACCACAGACCACTTCTCAGTACCGATGCTTTCTGGCTGGTGTTTTGGCCACTTTTGAATGTTGGTGGTGCTTTCACACTCGTGGTAGCAGGAGACGGACTCTACAACCCACACAAGTGGCTCAGGTAGTGCAGCTCATCCAGGATGGCGCATCAATGCGAGCTGTGGCAAGAAGGTTTGCTGTGTCTGTCAGCGTAGTGTCCAGAGCCTGGAGGCGCTACCAGGAGACAGGCCAGTACACCAGGAGACATGGAGGAGCCCTGTGGCGCCCTGTGCTCTTCACAGATGAAAGCAGGTTCACACTGAGCACATGTGACAGACATGACCGAGTCTGATGCCGTGGAGAGCGATCTGCTGCCTGCAGCATCCTTCAGTATGACCTGTTTGGCAGTGGGTCAGTAATGGTGCGGGGTGGCATTTCTTTGGAGGGCCGCACATCCCTCCATGTGCTCGCCAGAGGTAGCCTGACTGCCATTAGGTACCGAGATGAGCTCCTCAGACCTCTTGAGACCATATGCTGGTGCGGTTGGCCCTGGGTTCATTCTAATGCAGGACAATGCTAGACCTCGTGGCTGGAGTGTGTCAGCAGTTCCTGCCAGACGAAGGCATTGAAGCTATGGACTGGCCCGCCCATTCCCCAGACCTGAATCCGATTGAGCACATCTGGGACATCATGTCTCGCTCCATCCACCAACGCCACATTGCACCACAGACTGTCCAGGAGTTGGCGGATGCTTTAGTCCAGGTCTGGGAGGAGATCCCTCAGGAGACCATCCGCCACCATCAAGAGCATGCCCAGGCGTGGTAGGGAGGTCATACAGGCACGTGGAGGCCACACACAATACTGAGCCTCATTTTGACTTGTTTTAAGGACATTACATCAAAGTTGGATGCTGTAGTGTGTTTTTTGTGTGTGACTCCAAATCCAGGCCTCCACTGGTTAATAAATTTGATTTCCATTGGTGATTTGTGTGATTTTGTTGTCAGCACATTCAACTTTGTACAGAACAAAGTATTCAATGAGAATATTTCATTCATTCAGATCTAGGATGGGTTATTTGAGTGTTCCCTTTATTTATTTATTTTTTTGAGCAGTGCATTTGGGTGGTGGATCATTCTCAGCTCTGCCTGACACTGATGTGGTGGTGGCATGTTGGTGTGTGTTGCGAGGGGATCAGACACAGCAGTGCTGCTGGAGTTTTTGAACACCTCAGTGTCCGTGCTGGACTGAGAATAGTCTCCTTACCAAATATCCAGTCAATAGTGTGGGCAGTGTTGTGTTCAAGGTGGACTGGCAAGGTAGGAGTGTCTAATTGAGTGGACAGTGAGTGGATACAGTGTTTAAAAACTCCAACACCGTTGTGTCTGATCCACTTGTACCAGCACAAGACACACTAACACACCACCACCACATCAGTGTTACTGCAGTGCTGAGAATACACCTTCCTTGTATCAGCTCTCTTTGACCTCTATCAGACCTCTACTACTCCATCAGTGGTCAGAGAATGCTGCCCACAGCATGCTGTTGGCTGGATATTTTTGGTTGGTGGACTATTCTCAGTCCAGACTGGGCTGTTTAAAAGCAGTGTTACTGTAGTGCTGAGAATGATCCAGCAGCCTAATAACACATGCTCTGTGGTGGTCCTGTGGGCTTCCTTACCATTGAAGAACTTAATGAAGTTTGCAGAGAAACAGATGAACTACAGTCTGTAACTGTAGAAATAAAAATCATTTATGGTAAGTGGAGCTGATAAAATGGACACTGAGTGTAGAAGCAAGGAGGTGTGCTTAATCAAGTGACCAGTCGTACAGATGTTGCAAACATCCTGAACTGTGAGGTGTTTCTTGAAGTGTCTGTTCAGGCTGTGCAGATCTACTATTGGAGGACACGACAAGCATCTCATTGTGATGGTGAGCCCTCTGGTGGCTTTAATGGGTTCTGAACCACAGGCTCCATTAACATGAATGTACACACAAACACTTTCTAAGCTGCTTCTCCCTCAGGGTTGCGGGTAAGTGCACATATGTTCTCTAAAGAACCTTTAAATACATGATAAATAAAAGTGTAAAGAACCTTTATAAAGTTTAAAGAAAGTCCACATGCACAAGTTCTATATCAGTAAAAGTGTTTTTTTACATTATGTGGAGGTTCTTCAAAAGGTGCTTCATACTCACTTTATAAAAAATAATTGGAGAAAAACTCAAGTTCTATCAAATCTAAATTGGGGATTGTTCTTAATGGAGGAACAAAGGTTACTGTCTTATAGTGGTTGAACTGCAGCTATTGAGGAATTTGACATGCAGTCGTAAATCTAGTATCAGTCAAACCAAATCATTACACAATAACTAATCCTGGAACACTGAATTTTTAACAGTATTTCACTTTGTCATTTCACCAAAAGTCTGAAAGCAAGTCTGTTTACAATGGATGGAAAAACAATTTAGCACATCTACCTCTCCACAGTCCTGAATTTAGACGGTTCCCTTTCTGCTAAATTCAGCTCCCCACTGCTATAAATACTGAATTTTGAATATGCATATTTGATGCTCCTCCAAGATTGTGATTTTTCCAGCCTGTGTGAAAATTAAATGCCAGACGTTTACATTCTTACTGTCAGACTGATTTTGTTCAGCTATGTGTGACGATGCTTCGCCGAACTCCATGAGGAGACACAAAGTCACCAGGTAGGTTGTAGTTGAATGGATAGGAGGAATGCAGGTGCAGACTGAAGATGGACCAACTCGGAATGATTCTTTACAAACGGAGTGATTTATTTACAAACATGGAAACACACAAAGGAAAACTGTACAAGTGATCCAAGATGGCGGCGCGTGCACAACGCGAGGCCCAGCGTCTCTCCGGATTTCGCTTTCTAGTAGTTATCTGTCTACTGGTTTCAACTTTTTTTACAACAAACTGCCTAGCATACATTTCCTACAGCCGACAGGCTTTGTTGAACATTGGTTTCACCTGCAACAACGGAGTTTTCAACCATCTAGAACTCCCTCGGGAAATCTCAGCAGGGCAACGCAGCCTGCTCCCCCAACGGAGCGCAGCCGGCGCCGGCGCACAGAACGCAAACAAAAGCGGGGTAAGCGAGGGGGGCTACGTGCTAAGCTAAGGCTAAGCCCCCACCGATCGGCGGTTCCCAGCTTGTTTCTTGCCAACGTCCGGGGTAAACAAACTGGTGCACTGACTCCACAGAAACTGAACGTCGGTGTTCTTCTAACTTAGAATACCTGATGATAAAGTGTCGCCCCTTTCATATGGCTAGAGAGCATTCAGCCGCTATTATTACTGCTGCCTACATCCCTCCTGATGCCAATGCTAAACTAGCTATGGAGGAGCTGAGCTTGGCAATCAGTAAACAACAAACTGCGCATCCAGACGGACTTTTTATTGTTGCGGGGGACTTCAATCATTCCAACCTGAAATCTGTACTGCCAAAATTTCATCAGAATGTCTCCTGCCCAACAAGAGGAGACAAAACCCTGGATCATGTCTACACAAATATCGCAGAGGCATACAAGGCTGTACCCCTCCCCCACCTGGGGCAGTCTGATCACCTCTCATTGATCCTGCTCCCGAAGTATGTGCCACTCATCAAACGTGTGAAAATATCAACAAAGACTGTTAAGGTATGGCCAGAGGGGGCCATCTCTACACTACAGCGTCAGTTTGAAAACACTGACTGGAGTGTGTTCTCCTCTCAAGCCACCACAGAATCTCACACAGATTTGGACACGTACACTTCAGCAGTCATGAGTTACATCAACTCATGCATAGACAACGTCACTTCTGTTAAACAACTGAAAATCTTTCCTAATCAGAAACCCTGGATGAATGCAGAGGTTCGCCTACTGCTGAAAGCACGTGATGCTGCTTTCAGATCTGGCGATGCCGAGGCTTACAGCTCAGCCAGGGCAAACCAAAAAGGGATTAGGAAAGCCAAGTACACCTACAAACTGTCTGTTGAGGAGAACTTCCACAACTCTGACCCCCGCCGCATGTGGAAGGGCATTCAGGCAATCACTGGCTACAGGCCTCCATCCCTGACCCCCTCAGCCAGCAGTGCCTCTCTCCCAGATGAGCTTAATCAGTTCTACGCTCGTTTCGACCAGAGGAATGACCAACACAGCACATGGAGTGGTCTTCCCCACAATAAAAGCCCCCTCACACTTTCCACTGATAATGTACAGTCTGTACTGAGCAGGGTGCATGCACGCAAAGCTGCTGGTCCAGATGGCGTCCCTGGACGTGTCCTCAGAGCGTGCGCTGGACAGTTAGCCAAGGTCTTCACCGATATCTTCAACCTATCACTGGCCCAGGCTGCTGTTCCGGCATGCTGGAAGACATCCACCATCATACCGGTGCCAAAGTGCTCATCTGCTGCAGGTTCTAATGACTTCCGCCCAGTCGCACTCACCCCCATTGTGATGAAGTGCTTTGAGAAACTGGTCCTCAGCCACCTAAAGACAGTGCTCCCACCATCCCTGGACTCCCACCAGTTTGCATACCGTGCAAACAGGTCGACTGAGGATGCAGTTTCCACTGCTCTTCACTCTGCCCTCACCCATCTGGATGAAAGGAACACCTACATCCGCATGCTGTTCATCGACCTCAGCTCTGCTTTTAACACGGTCATCCCAACTAGCCTGGTCACCAAGCTCAGCGACCTGGGAATCAGCACCCCCATGTGTAACTGGGTTTTGGAATTCCTGACAGACCGACCCCAGTCTGTGAGATTGGGCAGTCATATGTCTACCACCATCACCCTGAACACTGGTGTGCCGCAAGGCTGTGTGCTGAGCCCTCTGCTCTTCTCCCTGTTCACCCACGATTGTGTTCCTCTGCACACATCTAACATCTTCATCAAGTTTGCAGACGACACCACAGTGGTTGGCCACATCAGGAACAACGATGAATCGGCCTACAGGGAGGAGATCCAGCACCTGACTTCCTGGTGCACCACCAACAACCTCATCCTGAACACAGGCAAAACCAAAGAACTCATCGTGGACTATCGGAAAACCAAGGGCTGCACACACTCTCCTGTCTACATCAACGGAGCAGAGGTAGAACGTGTGTCCAGCTTTAGGTTCCTGGGAATCCACATCTCGGCAGACCTTTCATGGTCCTTCAACACCTCCCATCTCATCAAGAAGGCACAGCAGCGTCTTTACTTCCTGAGGAGACTAAAACAAGACCGGCTGTCTCCTCAGATCCTCACAAATTTTTACAGATGCACCATCGAGAGCATACTGACCAACTGTGTGACCGTGTGGTACAGTAGCTCCACTGTGGCGGAGAGGAAATCCTTGCAGAGGGTAGTAAGGACTGCTCAGCGCATCACAGGCATGCAGCTCCCTGCCATCAAAGACATTCACCACCAGCGCTGTGTGCGCAGAGCACACAGCATCATTAAGGACCCCTCCCACCCCAACCACAAACTGTTCAACCTACTTCCATCCGGGAGGCGATACAAGAGCATCCGGGCCAGAACCAGTCGGCTCAGGTCCAGCTTCTTTCCCTCCGCAATCACTCTGCTGAACTCCACACCTCGCTGATAACACTACCACTCATACTGCACACAGCGGACTATGAACACTGCCTTTCATACTACACTCACCAATCAGAGCTATTGTTTTATTTTATTCATCATTATTACCACTGCACAAATGTAACATTCTACTGCCATGTAAATAACACATCGCAACAGTTATTCTATACAGTGTACATCTCCAACATGTTCATGTATATATCTACACACCTAAAATCTATTTTTTTGCATATCTATAAGTAATTTATTCTATATACTGTAATGTTGCACTATGCCTATTTATTGCACACTTGCACACTCTCTTTTTGCACTATTTGCTACTATTTGCACTTCTGGTAGATGCTAACTGCATTTCGTTGCCATGTACTTGTACTGAGTAATGACAAAGTTGAATCTATCTATCTATCTATCTATCTACAAACACAAAATAAACGATGATTAAAATGTTGACCTGAGCAGCACAGGTAAATATAGGTAGTCTTAGGCTGCAAGGCCATAGGACTATACTGTCAAGCTTTGCTCTACTCCCTGCTCCTCAGTCTCCTCACAATCTGAGGTGGGTATCTCTGAGCCAGCCTCCTCCCAGAACCTTTCCCCGACTTCTTATAGGGTTAGCCTTGGCCCTGCATTACCTGAGCTCATCCATTCCACTCTGCAGGGTTGTTGCGGTCCCACAAGAGTGGATTAAAAAAAGGATAAATAAAAGCATAACCGATATCACAAGGCCTTAATATCCCATTAGCGGTAAAGTGTCTAGCTGCAGTGTGCACACTCGCTACCCTGTCTTACTCTGTTTTCTGCAACCTAGGTTACAGACATCACCCCTCTCATGAGCTAGCCGTGGGCACTCCAGCACGTTCATGAGTGAGTTCTGTCTGATCGGTCTCCCTTTTGCTGCCTCTGCCAGGTAACTGTCAACAGGTGAGTATCACAGGTAGGTGTTCAGGTAAGTATCACACACAGTATCAGAGTCCATAAATAGACCCTAAAGTACCCAAACAACCTGTGTTGAAATAATTGTTTTTGTGATGTCGCAAAAAAGGGACTTACATATATGGACTTAAGAAAACTTAAGGAGTGTTTAATCAGGGATTATTTCTTATATAAGGTGCCAAACATGGGAGCCAATCAGATATGATATTGTTTACATACCTCAGTCTTAAAGGGACAGTAAATAAAATAGCCTAATTAATTCTAATGTTGAACTGAGGTTGGAAAAGTATAATGGAAAAGGAAGCGATTGATTTTTGGTGTTTAAACAAACACAAATATTAAAAATGGACAATAGAAGAAGAAATAAAATTTAAAAATTTAAAAAATGTTTATATAAACTCTTTAAATGGCACCCTACACCATTCAACATTCACTGTCTGCCTGAGAGTGAGACAGGTAAAACTACAAAGGCCTGTATGAGCTTTGGAGTCAAGTATGTTTTCTCATATTATTACAGTGTTATATTAATCATCGCCCTTAATGTGTATTAGATGTCAGTTTTCTGCAAACTATTATAAGAAAACACAGAGAAGATGGTATTTGATTTATTGAAAATGAAGGCAACATAAGACCGCAAACTCAGCCATCAGCCTCCTTTCCCCACCCTCCTTTCCCACTCCTACCCGCTGGAGCTCACCTGATGTCCCCTCAGCTGCCTCTCCAGCCTCATCTGGGATCAGACGTGCTCTACAGCAGTGCATGAACAGAACGAAAGCTTCTCTTCACAGAGGCCAATTTCTTCTCCAAAGCCTCCATCTGATCTTTCTCCTCATTCACCTGGGCCCAGTCTTCCTCTCAGTGCTTTTTTCTGATCAAGCTTTTCTTTTCTTCTTTCCTTCTTTCTTGAGATCTTCAGAATGTGCTCTCTGCATCTTTTCCTCCAACCTCCTCAATGTTTCCAACTTCTTTTTCTCTATCTAAAGCTGGAGCACTTTTCTGTCCATCTCTCTCTTCTATCATTGTTTCCATGGAGGTCTTATTCTCCAGAAACCCTTTGGGCCGCGAGTCCACGTGTTTTCTTCAAGGAGCCACGATTTTCTCTTGCTCCCTACTTCAGAACATTCCTGTTTCTCATTCTCCACCTCCAGCATGATGTTCTGTCTCTCTCTCTGCCACTGCTCGCGCTCCAAAGCCGCGGAAGCCTCCAACTTCTCCAGCTGGGCCCCGTCCTTCTCTCTCTCCATCTCCAGAAGCTTTTTCTTTCTCTCAAACTCCTCCTGCATCTTTTTGTCCATCTCTTCTCTCTCTTCTCTCATCATTTCCATGGCGCTTGTATTTTCCAGAAACTTTTTGGACCACACGTCCACATGTTCTCTCCAAGCAGCCACTATCTTCTCTTTCTCTCTCTCCGCTTGAGAACGTTTCTCTCTCTCGTTCTCCACCTCTAGCATGAGGTTCTCTCTCTCTTTCTGCCATTGCTTGCGTTCCAAAGCCATGGAAGCCTCCATCTTATCCATCTTCTCCTGCACCTGGGCTCTGTCCTTCTCTCTCTCCATCTCCAGCTGCTTTTTCTCTTCCTCAAACTCCTCCTGCAGCTTGGTGGAATTTTCTTGAAGGCAGGCCCGGTAAACCTTACTTTCAGCCTCACGAAGCTTCTCCAGCTTTTCTATCTCTTCAATCCATTTCTTCCTCTCCATCTTCCACTGTTCCTGGAGACTTTCTCTAGTATTTATTTCCTTCCTCAGTTCCTCCTCCATCTCTTTCAGAAGAACCTTCTTGGACTTTTTCTCCTTCTACATATAAGAGATACATATAATACAATTATTGCTCTATGAATAACAAATACTCTAAGAAACAGTTTTCTTCAGAAACCAAATAACCAAATCTCTGTTCCCCAAGCACATGGTTTTAAGTCTCCTCACCTTTCTCGGCCAGCACATGCGCAGAAAACGCATGCCTTTTCCTTCTTCTTTCACTTCCATGATGGATCCAAAGCCTCAATTCTTAGGAAGAAATACAAATAACTGTACATTAGGCATCATTTTCTAGTCTTTGTAACAAAAGGAAACAATTCCTGTAGGTCTGCATGTCTCAAGCAAATTAAATTAAGCTAACAAATCAGATTTTCAACTTAATAACATATTTGAATTCTGCTTACCTGAAGGGGTCTTTATAGTCGCTGAAAAGTATTGTTGTTGTTGTTGTTCTTGTTCTTGTTTTCTGGAGAGCGTGAAATGTGCGTGCAGTCGCTACTCAGACAAAACAAGTTATGCTCGAAGGTTCCGCTGCAGATCCTTTTTAAGCATGTGATGACGTCACAATGGCCAAAGTTATGGTAGTTAGCGTTCCGATGACGTCACAATAGCGCCGCCACCAGTTTGGCGCCAACGTCAAGTTCATTCAGCAGTGCTCTGGCTGTTTGTAATGAAATACTAAAGCCATAAACGATCCAGCAAAGCCAGTAAATGGCGTTTTTTAAACCTTTTTAAAATTGCAAAGCACTTTAATCAGTTTATTTGAGGGTACCGATCGATGTAATTTGATGTATGATGGCAAATGAAAGCTGTAATATAAACGATATTTATAAGCTGAGAGTCCCCGCCGCGTTATTATTTGCACGTTCCAATTCACATACTAACACACTAGATGGTGTGCAAAAACAACGCATACACCATTGGAAGTGCACTCACTAGTGTAGTAGGTGAAGTACAGCAGTGTGTGGTTTGGAACGCGGCGTTAGATCAGCCAGTGACACTCGATCAGCGGCTCCAAGTGGCTGATTAGCTTCGCTGTGCTGCTCATTAACTGAACAGTTGAACATCTCGCAAAAGTTTGAGGTACTTGTTGATTAAATATCTTTACTGAGGTAAGTGGACGCATTTATTGAGGTCAGCCGATGTTAGCTTCGTATTCAGCAAACTTTCGAGATTCGTTCTACGTTTAAGGCACCTCAGTGTAACTGCAGCTCCATTTATGGTGGAGCGGAAAATTCAAATAATAAACTGGCGACTAAGAACTTGATGTCTGTGTATGAGTTTATTATTTAAGAGCTTTGAGAGGCACGTTTATGAGTTTTTATAATATATGCCGCGCTGGAATGTTCTGAACTCCGGAGATGTGCAGGTTATATGGATCCAGTCCACCAACCTAGCAAATCCTCTTCTCGTAGCGTTTTTGGAGACTCATCTAAAGCGCCTTTAAATCTTTTTAGGGGTCATTCTGGTCTATTTCGCTTGTATTGTACACCACATCAGTGTTACTGCAGTGCTGAGAATACACCTTCCTTGTATCAGCTCTCTTTGACCTCTATCGGACCTCTACTACTCCATCAGTGGTTAGAGAATGCTTTAATGGGTTCTGAACCACATGAACGTACACACACACACACACTTTCTAAGCTGCTTCTCCCTCAGGGTTGTGGGTAAGTGCACATATGTTCTCTAAAGAACCTTTAAATACATGATAAATAAAAGTGTAAAGAACCTTTATAAAGTTTAAAGAAACTCCACATGCACAAGTTCTATATCAGTAAAAGTGTTTTTTTACATTATGTGGAGGTTCTTCAAAAGGTGCTCTATACTCACTTTATATAAAACAATTAGAGAAAAACTCAAGTTCTATCAAATCTAAATTGGGGATTGTTCTTAATGGAGGAACAAAGGTTACTGTCTTATAGTGGTTGAACTGCAGCTACTGAGGAATTTGACATGCAGTTGTAAATCTAGTATCAGTCAAACCAAATCATTACACAATAACTAATCCTGGAACACTGGATTTTTAACAGTATTTCACTTTGTCATTTCACCAAAAGTCTGGAAGCAAGGCTGTTACACAATGGATGGAAAAACAATTTAGCACATCTACCTCTCCACAGTCCTGAATTTAGACGGTTCCCTTTCTGCTAAATTCAGCTCCCCACTGCTATAAATACTGAATTTTGAATATGCATATTTCATGCTCCTCCAAGATTATGATTTTTCCAACCTGTGTGAAAATTAAATGCCAGACGTTTACATTCTTACTGTCAGACTGTGATTTTGTTCAGCTATGTGTGACAATGCTTCGCCGAACTCCATGAGGAGACACAAAGTCACCAGGTAGGTTGTAGTTGAATGGATAGGAGGAATGCAGGTACAGACTGAAGATGGACCAACTCGGAATGATTCTTTACAAACGGTGTGATTTATTTACAAACATGGAAACACACAAAGGAAAACTGTGCAAACACAAAATAAACGATGATTAAAATGTTGACCTGAGCAGCACAGGTAAATATAGGTAGTCTTAGGCTGCAAGGCCATAGGACTATACTGTCAAGCTTTGCTCTACTCCCTGCTCCTCAGTCTCCTCACAATCTGAGGTGGGTATCTCTGAGCCAGCCTCCTCCCAGAACCTTTCCCCGACTTCTTATAGGGTTAGCCTTGGCCCTGCATTACCTGAGCTCATCCATTCCACTCTGCAGGGGTGTTGCTGTCCCACAAGAGTGGATTAAAAACAAGGATAAATAATATCACAAGGCCTTAATATCCCATTAGCGGTAAAGTGTCTAGCTGCAGTGTGCACACTCGCTACCCTGTCTTACTGTTTTCTGCGACCTAGGTTACAGACATCACCCCTCTCATGAGCTAGCCGTGGGCCCTCCAGCACATTCATGAGTGAGTTCTTCAGATTCAAATTCCAGATTCAAGAGGAAGAGGAAGAGACAGGAAGACGCTATGCTGTAGTAACGCAGACTTCAACGCGAACCTCGGCAATATTGAGCAAGGCAGCAAGTCAGTAATCTATAAACCACATGGATTAGTTTTCTTAGCCAACACAGTTATAAAACAACTTTAAAAGCTATAAAATTTATATTAATAAACTACTCACTACCGGAAGTACACTGGAGGACGGTGAAGAAGATCTGGACAGTCTGCAAGCTTACATCGACGAGTGTTTCGACCGAGTCGTAATGGGAAAACCAACCAACACTCCGTCCAGCAACAAAGGAGCTCCATCCACCAAGAGGAGTCGCCCAGAAGATTCACCAGGGGCTTCTTCTCAGTCCAGCGAAGTGGCGGACATTTTGGAGTCCATCGATAAGAAGCTGTCCAGTTTCGACGCTCGCCTCTCCATTTTGGAAATTCTTCACAAGGAGTTTCAGGCTCTCTGGGAGTCGGTAGAGTTCAGCCAACAGCAGGTGGAAGCACTCGCTGTGGAGAACGCCGCTCTCAGAGAGTCGGTGAATTCCCTCACCAAGGGAATGACCCGGCTCTCGGAGGAGAATAAAAAAATCAGGGAAACCGTCACCGAGCTCCAGGCCCGCAGCATGAGGGATAACCTCGTGTTTTCGGGTCTACCGGAGAAATCGGAGGAAAACCCGGAAACGACAGTGAAAGAGTTCTTGCAATCCTACCTGAAGCTCCCGGAGGACACCGTTAAAACCATCAATTTCGATCGTGTTCACCGTATAGGAGCTAAGCGACCCGGGGCACACAGACCCAGACCAATCATAGCCAAATTCGAACGTTTCAAGCAGAAAGAGCTGGTGAAGAGCCGCGGACGGGAGCTGAGAGGAACGGACTTCAGCGTCAACGATCAGTTTCCTAAAGAGATCCTGGAGCGACGCAAAATCCTGTTCCCTCTCCGGAAAAAACATATTCAAGAAGGTTCACGAGCTATCATTGCGGTGGACAAACTCTATATAAACGGACAGCTCTATCGCGACCAGGAAACCACGCCATGGCTATACTGATCAGGTGACCTGTGTATACAAACGCCTTTTTTCTCTATCTTCTTTGTTTTGTTTTTTTTCTTTTTTTACATGTCTATATATAACAATTAATGCCGGTTTAGACAGCATAGTGGACTTTATGTTAAGTAATTATTATTATTTTTATTTTATTTTTATTTTATTTTATTTTTTTTTTCTTTCTCTTTTTTTTTTTTTTTTTTTTTTTTTTTTTTTCTTCCCCTCATTCTTTTGCTATATTTGTCACTTTGGAGCACCCTTTCCTTTTCTTTTCTTTCTGCATCCAACATGTTTGCTACACAACACACACAATGCTATACAGGACACACAACATGCAATGTACACTCACATACACATCCACACACACACACATCTTCAGTGAGCACGCAACACTTTCTCGATTAATTTCAATATGAGCACACTGAGGTTTGTTTCATGGAATGTGCGTGGAGTTGGTTCAAGGGAGAAGAAGGTGAAAATTCTTAACCGATTAAACGACTTACAGGCTGACATTGTGTTCCTACAGGAGACACGTGTCCAGAACATCTGCACACACACTCTCCTCTTCACAGTTTCCTCATATGTACTCAGCCTGTTACAACTCTAAACAAAGAGGTGTAGCTATATTAATTAACAAAAGGATAAACTTCTCTATTAGAAACACGATGTCAGACCCCGAAGGCAGATTTATAATACTTAATCTATCTATTCAGAATATAGATTTATGTATTGCCAGTATATATGGACCAAATGTTGATGATCCCTCCTTCTTTCATACCTTCTTCACCTCACTTGCTGATCACTCTGATACCACACTTGTAATAGGAGGGGACTTCAACCTGGTACTTAATGCAGAGATTGACAGGCTTAGTACAGCAGTGAGTCAAAGAAACTGGCAGTCTGCAGACATTCTTAAACAATACATGAAGGATTTTGGTCTTTGCGATGCTTGGCGCTCACATCACCCCACTCTGAGAGATTATAGTTTTTTCTCACAAGTACATCACTCCCACTCCCGCCTGGATTACTTTTTAGTCAGTAGCTCCATGATGACGGAAATCACAGACACTCAGATACATCCTATCACTATTAGTGATCACGCACCTGTATCTGTGTCTCTGACACAGAAACGAGTTACACCACCAACTAGGAACTGGAGATTTAATACATCATTACTTAAAGAACAAGATTTCATTAATTATTTTAAACGAGAGTGGGCTATATACTTAGAACAAAATAATCTGCCGGAAATATCGCCATGTGTTCTATGGGAAGCAGGAAAGGCAGTAATGCGGGGTAAAATAATTTCTTACTGCGCACATAAGAAAAATAAAGAAAAAACACTTATATTAGAATTGGAACAGAAAATTAAATCTTTAGAAAATGCCTATGCTGCATCACCACAAGAAAATATAATTAACAGCCTGAGGGAACTTAAATTGGAATTAAATGAAATACTTGATAAGAAGACACAATTTATGTTGCAGAGGTTGCGTCTGGAAAACTTTGAACATGGAAATAAATCAGGAAAATTCCTGGCCAATCAGTTAAAACTGAATAAAGAAAAAACAGCTCTTCACTCTATTAAAGACTCTGTCGGTAATATTACTCATGACCCACAACAAATAAATAACTCCTTTAAAGACTTTTATGAAGCCTTATACTCATCACAGATTAATCCATCTGATGCTGAAATTGAAGAATTTCTTAATGATATAAATCTACCTAAATTAAATGAGGATCAGATTACAACTCTTGATTCACCATTTTCATCATCTGAATTCTATAAGGCAATACAGCACCTTCCAAATAATAAAGCCCCAGGCCCAGACGGTTTCCCAGCAGAATTCTATAAAGAATTCTGGCCTGTGTTAGAACCTACTTTTTTCAGGATGGTGACTCAAATCAAGAATAACCACACAATCTCTCCAAACATGAACTCGGCCAACATTAGCCTGCTTCTTAAACCAGGCAAAGACCCAACACTTCCATCTAGCTATCGCCCAATCTCTCTTATTAATGTAGACCTTAAAATTATTTGCAAAGTTCTCGCAAGAAGATTAGAAAAAATCACTCCATCTATTATACATTCGGACCAAACAGGTTTTATCAAGGGCCGGCACTCGGCCGATAACACACGCCGACTAATAAATATAATAGACTACTGTTCCATTAACAAATTAGAAAAAATAGTAGTCTCTTTAGATGCAGAGAAAGCATTCGACAGGGTAAATTGGAAATTTTTGTTAGCAGTTCTACATAAATTTGGATTTGGCCCATCCTTTATAAACTGGATCGAAACATTATACAGTTCTCCAAATGCACGGGTTAGGACAAATGATCTTATTTCACAAAGCTTCAGTCTGCAGAGGGGAACTAGACAAGGTTGCCCACTCTCTCCCTCAATGTTTATCATCTTCATTGAGCCACTAGCAGCAAAAATCAGACAGAATGTAAACATCAAAGGAATCCAAACAGAAAAATACAGACCACAAAATAAGCCTTTATGCTGATGATGTATTACTTTTCCTCGGGAACTCACAAACCGCTCTTCTAAAGACAATCACACTTATAGATAAGTTGTCATCTGTATCAGATTACTCCATTAATTGGAGTAAATCAACAGTTTTGCCTCTGAATTGTAAATTTCAGAACATCATACCTACATCACTACAGTCGGGCAACATTAGATATCTAGGTATAAATTTTTCTCCCAGGCTGTTAGATCTGGTACGACTGAACCATATTCCTCTACTAAAAACAATAGAGGACGATCTCACACGTTGGAACTCTCTACCTATATCTCTCATGGGTAGAGTTGCCACAATAAAAATGATGATTCTGCCTAAAGTAAATTATCTGTTCTTAATGATCCCTAATAAACCTTCTATTGCTTGGTTTAAGTCGCTAGACTCAAATATATCTAAATTTTTATGGAAAAGTAAAACATCTAGAATAAGCTTGAAGACTTTACAAAAGCTAAAATGCAGCGGTGGTCTAGAACTACCAAATTTTTATCACTATTTTTTAGCCAATAGACTACAGTATGTTTCAAGGTGGATGAAATCAAACCGTTCAGACAGCCCATGGCTGGATCTGGAACAAACACTCTGTGGGAAATTGAAAATATCTGACTTACCTCTCATTAGCTCCAGCATTAAACATTACAATTGCTTTAAAAGCCTTACAATAAGCACCACCCTGATAGCCTGGTGGGAATTCTTAAAGATGGCTAAGTCTTCACTAATCCCTTGTAAATTAACACCCATTTGGAACAATCCCGATATATGTCGGAAAAAGACAGTACTGAATTTTTCAGAATGGCAAGAATAATTTAGAACATGTTATTCATGATGGGACCTTTATTTCATTTGAAGATCTTATTTTAAAATATGAAATTAGCAGTAGCAAATTTCTGGAATATCACCAATTGAGGTCCATCATACAGGCAAGATTTAATCTAAGTAATCTAAATCTAGAAATCCCTGTGTGGATAACAGACTTTCTAAACCTCTATACCCCTAAACTGTTATAAAAAATATACAAATTATTATTAAAAATTAATGATTCAATATCCCTTCCAATTACAAAATGGGAGAGAGATCTTTCCATCATCCCGGATGAAAATTTCTGGACACAGATATGTCTAAATACTTTTAAAATGACTAAAAATCCAAATTTACAACTTATACAATACAAAATTCTCCATAGAATACATTATACAGGGCACAGAATGTTCCAAATGGGCCTCAGAGAAACAAATATATGCACTAACTGTACAGGTAATTATATTGAAAATTATATGCATGCTATATGGTCTTGCATGCCTGTTCAGAGATTTTGGCAGACAATATGTGAAGACTTATCCACATGGTTCCATTGTGATATCCAAGTCTCACCAAAACTGTGCATTTTAAGTGATATAAGTGAATTAAACATAGAAACGAATATATCACATATAGTTCTTACTGCCTTATGCATCGCCAAGAAAACTATCCTCATGAAGTGGAAATCAAAAAATGATTTATGTATAACTCACTACAGAAACCTACTTCTAGACCACATTAGTCTGGAAAGAATGTCTGCTACCACTAAAAATCAATTGACTACATTTGAATCCTTCTGGTCCCCACTGATCAGCTCCATCACGTGATGGGGGTAACCGGCTGTAGTCTTGTCTTGTGGTGTACCCAGCAGGTGGCTGGGGGTGGGCTGGGGTATTTGGGTGTCTGATGGCTCTTGGACTGGAGATGGGGGCTGACGCTCTGCGGTTTCTGTGTGCGGGGCCTGTTGTTGATGGTGGGGGCCTGGATGTGTGCGCTCACGGTCTTGGGGTGGGGACCTGGGGACCCGTGGGGGTGGGTGCTGGCCCCGTCCGGGGGGCTGGCCTCCTCTGTGTGGGCCGGGGTGTGGGATCTGGGGCCTTGGCGCCTGGGGTCGCCCGTCCCCCGTTTGGGCTCCTCCCTGCGCTGGAGGGGTCTGTGCCCCCCTGGGCGCACCGCCGGGTGGTGGGGGGTCTGGGGCGCGCCGGGGTGTCTGTCTGGCATTCCAGGATTCTGGATGCCTCCCGGGAGGAGGGGTGGGGCACTCAAGTAGGGGGACAACCACATAGGGCTGGTTGGTTCTGGACCCAGGACCACTGTGTTTGCGTATATATGGGTGTGTGTGAAGTTTGTGCGGGTGAGTGTGTTTGTGTTGGTATGTATGTGTGTGTGTTTGTATTGTAATTGTGAGTATGTGTATTGTAATCGTGAGTATGTGTATGTGTGATAATTGTTGTCTCTTGTGTGCATGTGGGTGTGTATGTTTTGTGCTGTGTCAGCTGTGTGTGCAGGCGCCGGCCCGGAGCGCGGTGGTGTCCTGGGGTCGTGGCCGCTTCGGGCCCAGGGCCGGCCTTCCCTGCGCCGCGGCCGGGTGTAGGAAACCGGGGTGCCTAGTGAGCTAGCGCCAGCTGGCTCTCTTCCTCCGAGGGGTAGTTCTCTGCCTCTCGGTCTTTCTTATCCTGACCCTTCCCCTCCTCCCACTCAGTCAAACATCACACTACACATGGGGGTTCTGGGGGAGGGGGGCCCATGCTACAGTGAGTAGGGCCACCTACCTGGCTCTGCTCGCTGTGATGCGTGATGTCCCACTCCTCCCCTTTTTTCCCCCCTTACAATGACACATTTCATGACACAGTACAGTACACACAGGGCTTTGGGGGGCAGGTGTCACTCAGTGGATGGTGGGTGGCGCTGCTGATGTGACCTCACTTATCTGCTCACTGCTACCTGCCCCTCAATTTTATTTACACATTAGACATTGAGGGCCTTGGGGGGCAGCGTGGCAGTGTGCTGTTATTCAGTACTACATTGCCTCTGTCCCTCCAATTTTAATTGCACTGTAGCTCACACACATTCTTTTCATTTCACACACATATTGAGTGTGGGGGGGGGGGGGTGGGCAGGTCCTCTCACACCGGTTTGGTGCACCCTGCCTGGTGGGGAGACCGGCCGGTCATTCGGGGCCGGGGTGGCTGCCTCCCTGGGTTACCGCTGACCCGTGCTGGTGTCCGCCCGCCGATACTGTGAGTCCATGTATGTTCCGTGTGTATGCATGAGTGGGTGACTGGTGTGTGCGAGTGTGGGTGTGGGTGTGTGTGGGTGCATGTGAACATGTGTGTGTGGACAGCTGGGCCTGGGTCTATGACTTGCTGAGCCTGGACATCTGTGGTACATGGTGGTGGGCAGGAGTTACCCCTCCCCACCGCTCCCCGCTGCTTGCCGACTCCGCCCCCCCCCGGGGTATGGGTGCCCTGTGGGTCCCTGGGTGCATGACTGGACATCTTGGTGTGGTCCCCGCCCTGCTCCCTTGGCGGTTGTGTCCTGAGGGTGGTTTGGGCCTCTCTGGCATGGGGGGGGGGGGGGGTCCTGCCGGGGGTCGGCCGGTCTCGGGCGCCTGGGCCCTTGGGGGCCGCATGCTCAGCTCATGCTGGGGATGTTGGCCTGCCGGGGGGGTGGGCTGCTCATTGCCTCTGGCTCTCCGGTCACTTGCCCTTTGTCTGTGGGCGCTCTGTCTGGGGCCTCCATTCTTCGTCCTCTGGGGCGTGCACGCGGTGGCCGTCGGAGCATGTGGCCTCAGGTCTCCTGAGTTCCTAATGGGCTGTGGATGGTCCGGGTCCCCCGGGTCCTTCCCTATCTGTCTCTGGACCACGGGGGCATGGTTGCGGCTTCTTGCCCTCATTGCTGAGCACATTCCATGACACATGACACGTGAACGCATATACACACATATACACATTGCTGCAAACAGTAGAATTGTGTGTGGTGGGTGGGTGTATATGTATAGAGGCATATGTATAGATATGTAAACATGTGTATGTATGTAGCAGCAAATAGTAGAATTATGTCTGGGTGTATATATGTATATGTATATGTGAATATGTATATGTATGTATATCTGTATAATTGTTTTTTTCCCCTCCCTTTTTTTTTTTTTTTTTTAACTTACTTATCTATTTATTTTTATTTAGTTGTCTGTTTATTTACTTATTTTATTTGTTTTTTCTCTCTTTTTTTATTATTATTATTTTTTTCTATTTATTTATTTACTTACTTAATTATCATTATTATGATTTATTATTATTATTATTATTTTTTTTTTTTTCCTCTCTCCTCCCTTCTTCTCTTTCTTTCCTGTCCTCTTTTTTATTGCCTGTCAGGCCTGGCCAAACAAATAAAATAAAAACTTTAACAAGAATAGGCTTTAGTAACCTATAGAGCTTTTTCTTGTGAAAACAAATATGTTTGGTACATCAGTACATTCGGATTACCATTCCGATTGCAAAAATGGCCAGATATGACAGGTTAAAAAAAAAAAAATTCAAATTCCTTTATTGATCCCAGGGGGAAATTGCAGTTGTTACAGTTGCAGCCATTTATGTAAAAATAAACACTTTACTAATAATTTAAGACAATATAGAGAATTTACAGTATGTACACCAGATTTAAGTACTCAAGAATATAGTAAGGTGGCGGTGATATTTGTTGCACACACAATTGTTGTTATTGCACATATGACCAGCTTCATATTGAGTTTTGTGAATCACACACTGAGGGAGGAGTTACAGAGTTTGATGGCCACAGGTAAGAATGACTTCCTGTGGCGCTCTGTGGTGCATTTTCGTACGATGAGTCTTGAGCTGAATGAGCTCTTGTGTCTCATCACCGTGTTGTAGAGTGGGTGGGAGCCATTGTTCATAATGGCCCGCAGTTTAGACAGCATCCTCCTCTCCGACACTGCCGTCAGCGAGTCCAGCTCCACACCCACAACATCACCGGCCTTGCGGATCAATTTGTTGAGTCTGTTGGCATCTGCCACCCTCAGCCTGCTTCCCCAGCATGCAACAGCATAGAGGATAGCACTTGCCACCACAGACTCATAGAAGATCCTGAGCATAGCCCGGCAGATGTTGAAGGACCTCAGGCACCTCAGAAAATAGAGACGACTTTGGCCCTTCCTGTAGAGGGCGTCAGTGTTCTTAGCCCAGTCCAGTTTATTGTCAATATACACACCCAGATATTTGTAATCCTCCACAGTGTCCACACTGACCCCGCTGATGGACACAGGGGTCACCGGTGCCTTGTCCCTCCTCAGGTCCACCACCAGTTCCTTTGTCACATTGAGCTGCAGGTGGTTCTGCTCGCATATTATATTTATATGTTATTCTGCCATATTCTAGTTCATTGTAGGTTTTTTAAGATGACATTTTTTCTATATTTTTATTGACTCTTGTTGTCTGTGAAACTACATTAAGTACAAAAAGTGCTATAATAATAATTATTATTATAATAAACCAGTGTTAATTCATCAGGAGGGACTAATCACTCACTTCACGCTCATATTCCACTACAGCATAACAAAGAAATGTGGAGAAAGTAGAAATCAGTCCAATAGAAATGATCCTGTAACCATAAACATAACTGTAGCATATACACTGACACTAGTGATACATGAATCAATCACACTATAAATCTTATGACAGGTAAAACGGACATTCCTTAAATTCTACTAAATGGTATAAATATATTTTAGATAAGAAAAAGTATATGAAGTCTGTATCCCCTCAGTATTACTATTCATCTGATTGTTTCGTACTTTGATTACTGCACTACTTCATTTAGGGCTTTGATGATCACCTGATTAAAATTAAGATTAAAAAGACCTGATTAAAAAAATAACAACTCATTTAAATGTATTTTATCAATGAATGGACTTCGTGATTAGCTGGTGATTTGAATGATAAACCTAGTATGAAGGTTCTCCACAGGGGGGTGGTTTTGGCAGACAAATTGCTTTTGTGAGAATCACTGAAAAAGAGGAAGCTCACGTCTGTAGGAATATTAATGCACGTGTGTTTGTAGTTACAAATGGAATGAATTTAAATTAAAATGAAATATTTGCCGCTTTGTGTATAGCCAGTAAAATGATCTCTGTAACTCGGTCTCGGCTGAGCAGCTCAGCAGTCAGCTAACAGGCTAACAGACGACTTCAGTAATGTTCAGTTAGTCACCATAAAACCTATCAGTCATGTTTTTAAAACTCTTTTTCAGTAGTGTTTGAAAATAAATAAATAAATAAATCACTAGCATATTCAATTACTAATATACTCAAGAGTGGCAGCATTCTTGAATCTTGCCTGTGTTTATTATTATTATTATTATTATTATTATTATTACTGTTGTTGTTGTTGTTATTATTAAACATTAAACCTGCAGCTGGACTCTAATCACACTCCTGTCTCTCAGTGTAACAGTCTCATACTACCCATTACCTGGAATGATCCTGCTGTATAATAACTAACATATGGTAGCACAGCACTACTAAACTGAACCATCCGTTTTTATAATGATGTATTTTCTTGTGTAAAACGGTACGGCCTCAGCAGAATGGCCAAGAACTCAACATGCATTAAGCTGTTAGAATCTCACAATAATTCCAATGACCGTTAACCAACAGAACTGCTGGTTTGTAGCACAGGTCTAATTTAACGTTATCGCACCGGGTCATTTTGTCTGAGGCAGAGGTTACAGTACAATAACAAACCAGTGTAAACACAAATATCTTACCCTTTATTCTCTTTTAACAGTTCGATGAAGGAAGTAAGTTAATAAGAAAAGAGTAATAAAGGGTGTTAACCAATTTGCTGGCTAGCAAATAAATCTAATGTAAATGGACGTAATTAGCTTACCATGCTACATTGGTTAACATTGCCTGTTGCTAGTCCAACTACTTGAAGTGTGTAATTAAAGGCTTCTTTTACACGGCAGGTCCAAACACTTCTGAGCACAGAGAGAAACCATTCCAGCGGTGTTTCCACACAGACACAAAACACTTAAAAACCGGGCTCCGCCACAGCTGGTTTATGTAGAGCCTGATCTCTTAATATTTCCCGTTATATCACAAAAGGATTGCAAAACGCCAGATAACCAGGAGACGTGAGTGTTAGCTTAGCTAGAATGCTGCTAGCGCTGCTCACTACAGAACAGCGTCGATTCTGACAAACAAAAACTTTACTGACAAATTTAAATGAGTGACACAGCTCTGCCGAGGAAGCAAAGTCGACCGGCTGATGTTAGAGGGACAGAAAGCAGAAATTAAACTTTTTTCCTGGAGCTGGAGCCTCCGAGCTAAGCTAAGCTAAGCTAATACTAGCCGGCTCCTCTCTACTAGCTACTTAGCTCCAAGATCCAAACACCCGAGTTCAATTCGACTAACTGGTGCTCTGCTATCACAAGTATAGGCAATAAAAAAGTTAGAACAGCGAGAGCAAAGTCGACTGATTGGTGTTGGGGTGACAGAAACTTTACATTAAGATGTAGCCTATACTTTAAGATGTAGCCTACTAGGCTAAGCTAACACGACAGCATGGTGCCTCCCACTGCATTACAGGCTCGGTTCTAGCGAACCAATCGTTGAAAACACCCGTTTAGAGAAGAAAGACTTTATCTGAGAGCACAAATTTGAAAGACTGGTGATATAATGCTGTTGTACTTTATTATTACCAATATTATATAGTGATATACACAATATTAATTATTCTTTGTACTTCAATGGAAATAAATGGTACAGTTCTCATTCTTTACTCTTGCTCTTCTGCAAATGTCCTAAAATCTGGATCTACCAGTGATTACCAAACCTAGGACCAGAAACTACATCCAAGGTCTGGATTTGAAGAGCCTTTAGGCTGGCTGGAGAAAAAACACTTACTCACTCTTCTCTTCCCCAGACACGTCCAGAGCTTCAGCTCAGCCTCCAGCTCTGGCAAACCCCCGTCTTCATCTCCAGTTCCTTGTCACTTTCATTGTTCATTGATCTCCATGGGCTCACCCAGGTCTGGCTGTAGGTTGTTTGAGTCGCAAAATATTCTTGTCTAAATACAAGGCCTTCAGACTTGAAATTAGCTGGCTGTAGATCTCAGTCCATGACGCTGACTGTAATAAATCTGCCTGGTCCACCTTCATGTACTCGTCCAGGCCTAACTGTTGTTCAACCTCTGTAGGCTCACCGAGATCTGGCTGTATGTTGGGTTCCTTGCTTTCACCCAGGTCTTGATGTTCATCGACCACCATGTGCTCATCCAGGCCTAGCTTTAGTTCAATCTCCATGGGCTCACCCAGGTCTGGCTGTAGGTTGGCCTCCATGCGCTCACCCAGGTCTGGCTGCAGGCTGTTCATTGATCTCCAAAATATTCTTGTCTAAATACAAGGCCTCCAGACTTAAAATTAGCTGGCTGTAGATCTCTGTCCATGATGCTGACGGTAAAAAGTCTGCCTGGATCATTCTTGTTGTCTGGAGAACCTCTTTCTGCCACTCAAGGTTCATGCAGCAGTGCTTTTTGTAATGAGACTATAAAGTCATAACTGATGCAGCAAAGGCATTAAATAGTTTTTTTCTCCCGCTCTCTTCTAAAGTGTATTAACTCATATTTGAGTGTAGTGACAAAAAAAAAAAGCTGAAATCGAAATGGCTGAGACTTCCAGCTGCGTTACTACTGTCCCGTCCCGAACCACATACTAGGACATTTTAAAGCACAATTAGTTTACTTGCAGATTTTAACATACTCTGTCATATTGTAAGAAAACACTTGAATGCAGACAGTTTATTGATATATTGAAAATTGAAGAGCATACTGTTGTTCCTGTCTTGAAGTGATCAGTTGCTCTTCTTTCACGCTTCAGCCTCCCACAGTGCTCTTCTCCTACAGGCCCATTGGAGCTGACCTGATGTCCCTTCAGCTGCCTCTCCATACTCATCTGTGATCAGACGTACTTTTACAGCAGTGCATGAACAGAGGTCACTGGGCTGACCCTCGTCTGGTTCTCTTTGGCCATGGTGTCTTTCTCTCTCTAACATTGTGCTGTCCATTTCAGTCTGAAAGCTTCTCTTCACTGAGGCCAGTTTCTTCTCCAAAGCCTCCAACTCTATCTGGTCTTCTCTGGTCTCTCTTTGCTGGAGCTGCCGTGTCTCTTTTCGTTGCCATCTCTTAGCTCAGATCTGTCATTTCTCCTTGTTCACCTGGGCCCATTCTTCCTCTCAGTGCTTTTTCTGAACAAGCTCTTCTTTTCTTCTTTCTCCAGCTGGAGCACTTTTCTGTCCATCTCTTCCCTCTTTTCGGTCATCGTTTCCATGATGCTCTTATTCTCCAGAAACGTCCACTCCAAGCAGCCACGATCTTCCCTTTCTCTCTGGTTCAGCACGTTTCTGTCTCTTGTTCTCCAGCTCCAGCATGGTGTTCTCTCTTTCTCTGCCACTTCTCGTGCTCCAAATATATATATAGCAGCTGGGCCCTGTCCTTCTCTCTCTCCATCTCCAGCACTTTTCTCTCTCTCAAACTCCTCCTGCATCTTACTGTCCATTTTCTCTCTCTTCTGTCATCGATTCCATGGCGCTCTTATTCTCTAAAAACTTCTTGAACCATACATCCACATTCTCTCCTAGCAGCCACAATCTCTTTCTCTACTTCAGCAAATTTCTGTTTGTTCTCCACCTCCAGCATGATTTTTTCTCTCTGCTACTGCTCGCGCTCCGAAGCCATGGAGGCCTTCAGCTTCTCCAGCAGCTGGGCCCTGTCCTTCTCCATCTCTCTCTCAAACTCCTCCAGCATCTTGGTGGCCTTTTCTTGAAGGCAGGCCCGGTAAACCTTACTTTAAGCCTCCCGAAGCTTCTCCAGCTTTTCAACTATAAATCAGTTTGTTCCTTTCCATCTTCCACTGTTCTTGCTGACTTTCTCTAGTCTTTCTCTTCTTAGTTCCTCCTCCATCTTGTTCAGCAGAAAATTCTTGGACGTCTTCTCCTTCTACATATAAAAGATGTACATATGATTATTGCTCTATGAATACAGGCAATAAACAAATATTCAAAAAACAGTTTACTTCAGGAACTGAATGACTAATCTCTGTTCCACAAGCACACGGTTTTGATTCTCACCAATCTGGGCCAGCACATCAGCAGGAAACGCACTCTTCATTCTTCTGTCACTTTCATGATGAATCCAAAGTTCAGTTTTATTGATCTTGTTCTTAGCAAAGTGATACACAGAACTGTATATTAGGAATCATTTTCTATTCTTTATAACAAAAGGAAATAATTCCGTTCTGTATTTCTGAGGCAAGTGAATTTAAGCTAACAAATCATTGACCAGATTCACAAAAACTTTAAGAAAAAAAACTTACAAAAGTTCTTAAGACAAACATTAAGAACTTCATAAGAATGTTCTTAAATGCACACACACGCGCACACACACACACACACACACACAGCCGCGGGGGTGCTAGAACCTATCCCAGCTGTCACTGGGCGAAAGGCAGGATACACCCTGGACAAGTCGCCAGTCCATCGCATCTCCAATCCTTATTGTTTTATTATGTAGGCTACGTTGCATTTTACCATATACCATAAACTGTAAAGTAGGAGGCACTGGGACAGGATGCAAGTGCGAGTTGCTTTTATTTAAACACGATTCAGAGTCCAAAAACACAGTGACAGAGGTCATTGGAACAAATGAATCCATGACAAGACACAACAAAGTAAAAAGAACTTAACAAGAAAAAAAAACCAACAAGACAAACAGGCAACAGGGTATATAGACACAATGCAAGACGAAGGGGCTGAGGAAACACAGATATAAATACTAACAAAACAACAAACACCTGAGACCAATGAGAGGACGGGGCTAGGAGACAAAGAACAAATGAAGACAGGACAGGACAGGAGAGGAGCCAACAATACAACAAAAGCACATGTCAAAAGAAAATGAAATAAATGACATAAGATACAATACTTTACAAGAAAGAATTTGTATTAACTGTTGTTTCTGTTCTAGGAGCAAAATGGGGGAAAAACGACACACCAGAGTTTAAAATTTTTTAGCAAAACAAGAACTAGAGGTGATGGTGGAAAAAACAGGCAACAGAAAAAAAAATCCTCCTTCAAAAACAAGAACTGGGAAGCAAGAGATGACGACAGGCAACAGTAGAAAAACTGATAAATTTAGATGCTCACCTTTCAACTCTTACAGCCTGAGACGAGTGTAAGTCTATCACAAGTTTAAGAATGTTTTATTTTTAAAAAAGCATTCGTTCTTAGAATTATTTTTAAGAAAACAATTAAAAAAGAAAATGAGAAAATTCTTAAGAAGTTGTTTGAAGAATAACATGTATTTGTAACTTTTTTCCAAGAATGAAGTTAGGAAAAGCACACATTTAAAAAGATTTTCTTTCTTAAAACACTTTCATGAATCCGGCCCCAGATTTTCAACTTAATAACTTACTTTGATGCTACTTACTTGAAGGTATTTTTAATCGTATGTTTTTTTTGGTTTTGTTTTATGGAAAGCGTAAAATGTGTGTGCAGCCACTATTAAGGTTACAGAGTAGTAATAAAACCACAGGCAGACTGTGACATTTACAGCAATTATATTAACTTTGAGTACAGAATATAAACACAGACTGGAAAAAAACAAGATCTGCCCACATCGTCAGTAGGTGTCTCTGTAGTCCACACTGAGAGACCCACTGCTCAGAAATTATGTGAAACTAGAAGGTAATAAGTCATGCCGTCTCCATCACTGGGCTGGAAATGGTAACTAATCACACCGGAAAAGATACACTATATTTCCAAAAGTATTCACTCACCCATCCAAATAATTGAATTCAGGTGTTCCAATCACTTCCATGGCCACAGGTCTATAAACCCGAGCAACTACGCCTGCAGACTGCTTCTACAAACATTAGTGAAAGAATGGGTCGCTCTGAATTCCATTGTGATACCGTGATAGGAAGTCCAGTCATGAAATGTCCTCACTACTAAATATTCCACAGTCAACTGTCAGTGGTATTATAACAAAGTGGAAGTGATTGGGAACAACAGCACTTCAGCCAAGAAGTGGTAGGCCATGTAAAATGTCACAGTGCGGTCAGCGGATGCTGAGGTGCATAGTGTGCAGAGGTCGCCAACTTTCTGCAGAGTCAAATCACTACAGACCTCCAAAGTCCATGTGGCCTTCAGATTAGCTCAAGAACAGTGTGTAGAAAGTTTCGTGGAATGAATTTCCAAGGCCAAGCAGCTGCATCCAAGCCTTACATCACCAAGCGCAATGCAAAGCGCTGAATGCAGTGGTGTAAAGCGCCGCCACTGGATTTTAGAGCAGTGGAAATGTGGTCTATGAAGTGATGAATCACACTTCTCCATCTGGCAATTCGATGGACGAGTCTAGGTTTGGCAGTTGCCAGAACAGTACTTGTCTGACTGCATTGTGCCAAATGTAAAGTTTGGCAGAGCACTGTAAAAAATGTGACTAATGGTTACTTTAAAAATTATGTCAACAAGTGACACTAATAATATTACCTAAACATGGATTAAAATGCATTAAATAAGTGAACTAAATTTAAGCAAAAATTGCAGTAAATGATAATAAAAGCAACAGTTAAAATGTGCTGTATTTAGTAATAGCACACCACATTATGAGATAAAGTAGTCAACAAATATTGAGTAAATACAAATTAATCTGAAAATTTTAAATAGGAAAATTTTGTAATATCTACCAAGTGTCTGAGCAAAATTGCTTTATATTTACTCAATATCTGTGGAAATTTTATTTACATTTACTAAAGATCTGGTAAAAACTGGTTTATACTTACTACACCTTACTACAGGTGTGGTTGCCAGATCTTCCCAGTAAAAATATATAGTGGAAAAGTATGAGAGATTACCGTATGCTTTTGCCAACTGTAAATTTCTCTCTTGAGAACTGTTGTTTGTTTACAGTTAATTACTGTGAAAAAAGCATATTGTAAAACTGTATACAGTAAATTATTTAAAAAATAACATATACTGTTAACATAATTACAATCTATCAGTGATACACAGTATAACCATATGACACATAGTATTTTATTGCAAATTTCAACTTTACAGTAAATTACTGGCAGCTGTGGTGGCCAGAATTTCATTGCACAAAATACAGTACAACCCACAAGAAATTACAATTAGTTAGCATAGATTTAACAGTCAACAACTGCTTATGGTAAATTACAACAAATGACACCTATTACAATCCAAGACTATTGATGAACTTCAATTGAATTGATGATTAAATAAAATGTCCAGGATACCCATAAAGCTATGCTGAGATGATGAAAAAACAGCACATATCCATACATATAAAGAATATTCCACGGTGGAATGAATAACGATCATGGAAAGAATTAGCCACTTGTCCGGATAGATCAAGAATAATGAGTCACCAAGTCCAGACTTGACCGAAGAAGGTCAACACAGGGACCTGTACAATACTCTCTGTAGTCATAAAACAAGTAAAAGTTGAGATTGATGCCTTACTTCAGCATGATACATACACACAGATAAACTCAAAGCCTTCTGCTGTTAAACTGAGCTCCTATGTAGTAAATATGAGAAACCAGCATTCAGCAATACAGTTCTGCAGGTCCCTTTTATAACTGATAAGAGTTTGGAAGTGAAAAGTAAGCAAGGACACATTTCAACACTATGACTTCATCGGCATTTGTTTCACCACCGTCAACTAGTAGCCTAAATGTGCAGATGCTGCCAGTCAATCAGACACCTTAGCAGCAAGGTGTTTGCACAAGAAAAAAAATCTAATACCAATTTCCCCTGGCTTTATCTTTTTGGTCAACTTCCGTAAATGACTGGTTTTACTGACTGATATCTGTCAGCACTAAAATATTTAGTTGAGCTAACATAAGAATATTTGTGGTACTAAATACAGCTAGTCTCCATCAAACAGCATAAGAAGTACAACAAAGGTGAACACAGCAGATCAATCAATAATCTGCCACTGTTCTAAGAAATATATGCATTATCATAGATTAAGACTCTACATGCTGTATCATGTCTTGAAAAGTGAATTATTAAAGCTCACGTGTGCAGAGGTAAGCATAAACTGATGATCTGATTACTCCAGAAATCAATGGCATTAACAGCCTGCAGTGAGACTGACATAGTAAGCGTGGTACTAGTGTATGAGATACAGCAACGTTTTAATCACCTCACTGTCACTACTGGACCAAGAATAGTCCACTGATGAAGGACTAGAGTATGACCAACACAAACTGTGCAGCAGCAGATGAGATATCGTCTCTGACTTTACATCTACAAGGTGGACTGACAAAGTAGGAGTGTCTAATACAGTGGACAGTGAGTGGACATTGTTTAAAAACTCCAGCAGCACTGCTGTGTCTGATCCACTCGCACCTGCTCTGTGGTGGCCCTGTAAAAAGGGAAAGGGGGGCACTGCATACAAAGAAACAGATGGACTCTATTCTATAAGTCAGGAGTACTGTAAAAATAGCCAGTGAGCATATATGTAGAGTATGTTTGGGAGAGAGAATGAACATCGGAATCGTGCATGTTAAAAATACTCAGCTCGTCACAAAACTGTTCCTTCCCAAAAGGTTATTACAGTCAGTCATCAGTCAGTTATGAGGCATGCTAATAACTATAGTTTAAAACACTTTAATTGGAGTCAGACATATTTATCTTAGACAATTACAAACGTAGAAAAATGAGCGTCAACAAACCAGCAACATGCCAGAGAAAGAGAGGTAAATAAAAACTGCTTCCATACCTGAGAAATGCTGTTGGTAGATGTAGGAATGGTAACAGCTGCCAGAAGAAAAGATGGTTAAGCCTGAAAATGGGGACATGAGGAGAAGAAAGAACAGATTTCACAAACGTTATTGTGATATAGGATTGTTAGCATGTAAAATCATTCACAAACAGAAGCTCAGCCGACATTACTAAACTAATGCTTTAACTGTACCAGCCACTCGACATCTCTCGCACAGATTTCTGGTTTTATCCTCCAAACTCGTGTGAGAAAAGCATCGAACATGTGGTGTGTGAGCCCGTTAGCCTGCAGTCCACCAAGCTAAACTAACATAACAGACCGTAGTTAGCTAACTAGTTACTGCTTTTCTGTCATTCAAACACCAGACAGTTTCTCGACGTCCCCCGTTCAGATCTGAGCCCATCATGGTCAGCACAGGTTAATGGGAGTGAACCGGTCGCCCAGGAGAGACATTAACTTAGCCTAAGCTCGCGCATACGTAGCTAAGCTAAGCTAACTTAACTGTTAGCAAGTGATGCTTATTTTCGTTTTGACATGAAGAGTTCAGCATTCACAAGTTACAGAATGACTTCTCAACATATATTCGTTTGAAAAGCTGTTGCTACGTCAAATAAACCAATAATTTATTCACAAAACGCGAATCCAGGCGCACAGTTATCGCCTCCGCGGTGAAACGTTGGTGAAGGCTCGGAGCTCAATACCGGTAGAATCGGCTCTCCTCAATACGGGTAGAATCGGCTCTCCTCAGTACGGGTAGAATCTGCTCTCCTCAATACGGGTAGAATCGGCTCTCCTCAATACGGGTAGAATCTGCTCTCCTCAAAACGGGTACAATCTGCTCTCCTCAATACAGGTAGAATCTGCTCTCCTCAATACGGGTAGAATCTGCTCTCCTCAAAACGGGTAGAATCTGCTCTCCTCAAAACGGGTACAATCTGCTCTCCTCAATACGGGTAGAATCTGCTCTCCTCAATACGGGTAGAATCTGCTCTCCTCAATACGGGTACAATCGGCTCTCCTCAATATGGGTAGAATCGGCTCTCCTCAATACGGGTAGAATCTGCTCTCCTCAATACGGGTAGAATCTGCTCTCCTCAATACAGGTAGAATCTGCTCTCCTCAGTACGGGTAGAATCGGCTCTCCTCAGGACGGGTAGAATCGGCTCTCCTCAGTACGGGTAGAATCTGCTCTCCTCAATACAGGTAGAATCTGCTCTCCTCAATACGGGTAGAATCTGCTCTCCTCAGTACGGGTAGAATCGGCTCTCCTCAATACGGGTAGAATCTGCTCTCCTCAGGACGGGTAGAATCGGCTCTCCTCAATACAGGTAGAATCTGCTCTCCTCAATACGGGTAGAATCTGCTCTCCTCAGTACGGGTAGAATCGGCTCTCCTCAATACGGGTAGAATCTACTCTCCTCAGTACGGGTAGAATCGGCTCTCCTCAATACGGGTAGAATCGGCTCTCCTCAATACGGGTAGAATCTGCTCTCCTCAATACGGGTACAATCTGCTCTCCTCAATACAGGTAGAATCTGCTCTCCTCAGTACGGGTAGAATCTGCTCTCCTCAAAACGGGTAGAATCTGCTCTCCTCAATACGGGTAGAATCTGCTCTCCTCAATACGGGTACAATCGGCTCTCCTCAATACGGGTAGAATCGGCTCTCCTCAATACGGGTAGAATCTGCTCTCCTCAATACGGGTAGAATCTGCTCTCCTCAATACAGGTAGAATCAGCTCTCCTCAGTACGGGTAGAATTTGCTCTCCTCAGTACGGGTAGAATCGGCTCTCCTCAGGACGGGTAGAATCGGCTCTCCTCAGTACGGGTAGAATCTGCTCTCCTCAATACGGGTAGAATCTGCTCTCCTCAATACGGGTAGAATCTGCTCTCCTCAATATGGGTAGAATCTGCTCTCCTCAATACAGGTAGAATCTGCTCTCCTCAGTAAGGGTACAATCGGCTCTCCTCAATACGGGTAGAATCGGCTCTCCTCAATACGGGTAGAATCGGCTCTCCTCAATACGGGTAGAATCTGCTCTCCTCAGTACGGGTAGAATCGGCTCTCCTCAATACAGGTAGAATCTGCTCTCCTCAATACGGGTAGAATTTGCTCTCCTCAGTACGGGTAGAATCTGCTCTCCTCAATACGGGTACAATCTGCTCTCCTCAATACAGGTAGAATCTGCTCTCCTCAATACGGGTAGAATCTGCTCTCCTCAGTACGGGTAGAATCGGCTCTCCTCAATATGGGTAGAATCTGCTCTCCTCAATACGGGTAGAATCTGCTCTCCTCAGTATGGGTAGAATCTGCTCTCCTCAGTACGGGTAGAATCTGCTCTCCTCAGTATGGGTAGAATCTGCTCTCCTCAATACGGGTAGAATCTGCTCTCCTCAGGACGGGTAGAATCGGCTCTCCTCAATACGGGTAGAATCTGCTCTCCTCAATACGGGTAGAATCGGCTCTCCTCAATACGGGTAGAATCTGCTCTCCTCAAAACGGGTACAATCTGCTCTCCTCAATACAGGTAGAATCTGCTCTCCTCAATACGGGTAGAATCTGCTCTCCTCAATATGGGTAGAATCTGCTCTCCTCAATACAGGTAGAATCTGCTCTCCTCAGTAAGGGTACAATCGGCTCTCCTCAATACGGGTAGAATCGGCTCTCCTCAATACGGGTAGAATCGGCTCTCCTCAATACGGGTAGAATCTGCTCTCCTCAGTACGGGTAGAATCGGCTCTCCTCAATACGGGTACAATCTGCTCTCCTCAATACAGGTAGAATCTGCTCTCCTCAATACGGGTAGAATCTGCTCTCCTCAGTACGGGTAGAATCGGCTCTCCTCAATATGGGTAGAATCTGCTCTCCTCAATACGGGTAGAATCTGCTCTCCTCAGTATGGGTAGAATCTGCTCTCCTCAGTATGGGTAGAATCTGCTCTCCTCAGGACGGGTAGAATCTGCTCTCCTCAATACGGGTAGAATCTGCTCTCCTCAATACGGGTAGAATCTGCTCTCCTCAATACGGGTAGAATCTGCTCTCCTCAATACAGGTAGAATCAGCTCTCCTCAGTACGGGTAGAATTTGCTCTCCTCAGTACGGGTAGAATCGGCTCTCCTCAGGACGGGTAGAATCGGCTCTCCTCAGTACGGGTAGAATCTGCTCTCCTCAATACGGGTAGAATCTGCTCTCCTCAATACGGGTAGAATCTGCTCTCCTCAATATGGGTAGAATCTGCTCTCCTCAATACAGGTAGAATCTGCTCTCCTCAGTAAGGGTACAATCGGCTCTCCTCAATACGGGTAGAATCGGCTCTCCTCAATACGGGTAGAATCGGCTCTCCTCAATACGGGTAGAATCTGCTCTCCTCAGTACGGGTAGAATCGGCTCTCCTCAATACAGGTAGAATCTGCTCTCCTCAATACGGATAGAATTTGCTCTCCTCAGTACGGGTAGAATCTGCTCTCCTCAATACGGGTACAATCTGCTCTCCTCAATACAGGTAGAATCTGCTCTCCTCAATACGGGTAGAATCTGCTCTCCTCAGTACGGGTAGAATCGGCTCTCCTCAATATGGGTAGAATCTGCTCTCCTCAATACGGGTAGAATCTGCTCTCCTCAGTATGGGTAGAATCTGCTCTCCTCAGTACGGGTAGAATCTGCTCTCCTCAGTATGGGTAGAATCTGCTCTCCTCAATACGGGTAGAATCTGCTCTCCTCAGGACGGGTAGAATCGGCTCTCCTCAATACGGGTAGAATCTGCTCTCCTCAATACGGGTAGAATCGGCTCTCCTCAATACGGGTAGAATCTGCTCTCCTCAAAACGGGTACAATCTGCTCTCCTCAATACAGGTAGAATCTGCTCTCCTCAATACGGGTAGAATCTGCTCTCCTCAATATGGGTAGAATCTGCTCTCCTCAATACAGGTAGAATCTGCTCTCCTCAGTAAGGGTACAATCGGCTCTCCTCAATACGGGTAGAATCGGCTCTCCTCAATACGGGTAGAATCGGCTCTCCTCAATACGGGTAGAATCTGCTCTCCTCAGTACGGGTAGAATCGGCTCTCCTCAATACGGGTACAATCTGCTCTCCTCAATACAGGTAGAATCTGCTCTCCTCAATACGGGTAGAATCTGCTCTCCTCAGTACGGGTAGAATCGGCTCTCCTCAATATGGGTAGAATCTGCTCTCCTCAATACGGGTAGAATCTGCTCTCCTCAGTATGGGTAGAATCTGCTCTCCTCAGTATGGGTAGAATCTGCTCTCCTCAGGACGGGTAGAATCTGCTCTCCTCAATACGGGTAGAATCTGCTCTCCTCAATACGGGTAGAATCTGCTCTCCTCAGTACGGGTAGAATCTGCTCTCCTCAATACGGGTAGAATCGGCTCTCCTCAATACGGGTAGAATCTGCTCTCCTCAGTACGGGTAGAATCTGCTCTCCTCAATACAGGTAGAATCTGCTCTCCTCAGTACGGGTAGAATCGGCTCTCCTCAATATGGGTAGAATCTGCTCTCCTCAATACGGGTAGAATCTGCTCTCCTCAGTACGGGTAGAATCGGCTCTCCTCAATATGGGTAGAATCTGCTCTCCTCAATACGGGTAGAATCTGCTCTCCTCAGTATGGGTAGAATCTGCTCTCCTCAGTACGGGTAGAATCCGCTCTCCTCAGGACGGGTAGAATCGGCTCTCCTCAATACGGGTAGAATCTGCTCTCCTCAATACGGGTAGAATCTGCTCTCCTCAGTACGGGTAGAATCGGCTCTCCTCAATACGGGTAGAATCTGCTCTCCTCAATACGGGTAGAATCTGCTCTCCTCAGTACGGGTAGAATCTGCTCTCCTCAATACGGGTAGAATCGGCTCTCCTCAGTACGGGTAGAATCGGCTCTCCTCAATACGGGTAGAATCTGCTCTCCTCAGTACGGGTAGAATCTGCTCTCCTCAATACGGGTAGAATCTGCTCTCCTCAGTACGGGTAGAATCGGCTCTCCTCAATATGGGTAGAATCTGCTCTCCTCAATACGGGTAGAATCTGCTCTCCTCAGTATGGGTAGAATCTGCTCTCCTCAGTACGGGTAGAATCCGCTCTCCTCAGGACGGGTAGAATCGGCTCTCCTCAATACGGGTAGAATCTGCTCTCCTCAATACGGGTAGAATCTGCTCTCCTCAGTACGGGTAGAATCGGCTCTCCTCAATACGGGTAGAATCTGCTCTCCTCAATACGGGTAGAATCTGCTCTCCTCAGTACGGGTAGAATCTGCTCTCCTCAATACGGGTAGAATCGGCTCTCCTCAGTACAGGTAGAATCGGCTCTCCTCAATACGGGTAGAATCTGCTCTCCTCAGTACGGGTAGAATCTGCTCTCCTCAATACGGGTAGAATCTGCTCTCCTCAGTACGGGTAGATTCGGCTCTCCTCAATACGGGTAGAATCAGCTCTCCTCAGTACGGGTAGAATCTGCTCTCCTCAGTACGGGTAGAATCTGCTCTCCTCAATACGGGTAGAATCGGCTCTCCTCAGTACGGGTAGAATCGGCTCTCCTCAATACGGGTAGAATCGGCTCTCCTCAATACGGGTAGAATCTGCTCTCCTCAATACGGGTAGAATCGGCTCTCCTCAGAACGGGAAAAATCTGCGACCTACTTGGAAATTGTTTGTTTCCTAGCAATAATTAAAAAGGTCTTATCTTCGTGAAGTTGAAGGATTGCAACCCCTGAAACGCGTAGTCACTGGTGTCAATGAAGCACAAAATGCGTTGGGCGGAAGTGTGAGGTAATAAAAAGCAATGACCTCCCAATGAGTGAAATCTATCGATTTTCTGCATCAACCTATCGATTTTCTGCATCAATCTATCGATTTTCTGCATCATTGTTGTTCCTGATAAAACATAAAAAGTAAATTCTAGTTTTATTCATTTTATTCAAATGCAATTAATAAAACATTCAAATGTATTGGATTCAGCTCAGTTTGATTTCTAACTGAACATAGTCTTTTTTTAATTATGCAGAGGTTACTATTACCCTAGTCCCACTTTTTACAATGAGGGGATTATGGTGAGGGTTTGTTTTTTTAGGAGTTGGGCTCGGCCCCTTAATTTTAGTGGAAGGAACTCTTAATGCTTCAGCAGACCAAGAGACAATTTCATGCTCCCAACTTTGTGGGAACAGTTTGGGAATGGCCCTTTCCTGTTCCAACATGACTGCACTCCAGTGCAAAGCATAAAGACATGAATGAGTGAGTTTGATGTGGAAGAACTTGTCTGGCCTGCACAGACCTCAACCCGATAGAACACCTTTGGGATGAATTAGCAGAGACCTTTTCATCCAACATCAGTGTCTGACCTCACAAATGTGCTTCTGGAAGAACGGTGAAAAATTCCCATAAACACACTCCTAAACCTTGCGGAAAGCCTTCCCAGAAGAGTTGAAGCTGTTATAGCTGCAAAGGGTGGTCCAACATCATATGAAACCCTATGGATTAAGAATGGGATGTCACTCAAGTTCATAGTGTGAAGGCAGACCACCAAATACTTGTGGTAATATCATGTATCTGTAACTCTACCTTGTAATCATTGGTCTCAGCTGTGTCTTATTCTCTCCTTCCTGTGCATTGTGTGTAATTGTTTCATGTATTTCTTGGATAGGTTTAATCTAGTTTCTTGTTTTGTTTTTTTGAGGTATTTAGTCTCTAGTTTTCTATCTCTGTTGTTTGGATGTCTGTGACACCTCAAAAACGACTCAAATAAAAGAAAACGTGTCCTACATCTATGCCTCCATGGTTACAACAGGAACAGGACCTTTTTTGTCACCCTTTTCCTAGTTTTTCATATTTTACACAAATCGATAAAAATCATGTTGATTTCACAGCACTGTGTAAGCCTACTGTGCTTGAAAATGGGACTATCGTCTGTATAAAAACCAAGAAGAAATGCATGGAATAAGAGGAGCGTCTGAATATAAATGTGTAGTCTACACTCTGTCAAATGTTAATACTCAGAGCAGACTTGCTTTTTTTCACATATTTATCAAGTATAGTAAAATTATAGGCACATTTATAACTGCCATATAAGTTGCAGGATATGAAGTAAGAGCTGTTAGAACCGTTTGATGATGGTTTTAGGTTCCATGGTTTGACCTCAATACCAAAGCTGTGAACTTAGCCAGAAGCCCTCCGTCCATTGAGGGGCCAGCTGGCTGGGGGAAACTCAAATGACCACAGAGATTAGGTCTGTACTCAGAAGATGTTTCCCGTTTACTGATCAGAACAGCAGAGCATATATACACTGAGAAAAAAAGGGTAGGCATACATAAAAATGGCACGAGCATAACGTGATCATGCGACAAGACAATAGAGAGAGAAAGTATTCATGAGACATGGGCCCCAAGGATGTTTATGACATCTGGGTGCATGGAGCCTAAACAACAGATAGTGTTAGAACACTGCTAATCAGATATCGCTGTCACTATGAGTTACAACTAACCATATGAAAGCACAAAAATGAGCTGAGGCCTCTGTATGACACAAGCCCTAAGGCCTTATGCGTACCATAGGCACGAATCCCATAGGTCATAATATAGTCATGAACCCAGGATTGTGCATTGATCAGTAAGCACTGACATTAGGATCTATAAAGAGCAATGACCAAACTCTTAAATTATCTATAGGGGGTCAGAGGGGTCAGCAATATAGGGCTCTGGGGTAATGCGACTCTTTGACTGCCCTGTTGCAACTCCACAGCAGGAATAGACTTAGGCAAAAATAAAAGAATCCTACTTTGTAGTAAAATAATGCTCTGCAGATCATTCTAACACAGTTTTAATAATAAACAGTCTTAAACACTGGAGTTCTATAACTGCTAATTCACATATTAATCCTTAAGATTGTTGTGCAGACTACTTGTCACCATAGCAACACAGACAACAATCTCATCTAACTAGACAAACATCAGAAATTTGGAGACAAATGGATTTATTTGCTTTTATAATTACTCCAGCTGGTTTCCTGATGCATTTAATCTGCAACAAGAAACTGTCAAATACTAAAAAGTTACAAGGCTGAAGTTACAGCTTCTCATTCGCCAGCTTCTTGTTCAAATTTTCCTGTTCCACCTTAAATGGTGCCGCAGTAACATTATGACAATCTCCCCTTTCCGTCTACCAACTTCAGGCTTTCCATCTTACAGCCAAGAAGCTGTAAAAGAGAGATTTCTTTTTTTACCATGACAAATATCTAAAACATGCATCAGAATCAAAAAGAAAATCAAATTCTTACAAGAAGTGAGGTATTCATCTACACACCTCAAAGATTTCCAAGGGTTCTGCAAAGAACAATCGCCCAAGGTACCACCAAAAAAGCAAAAGCAATGTAAAGTAAAAGCTTTTTTTTAATTGCTCAGCATCCATAAGAATTTGCACAGCAAGAAACATTTTTTGTTTTGACTTTGTGTTCAGGCATATAAAAGAAACTATGAGGTTATTCAAGATCTGACTGCCAGCAACAGCATCTGGATGAATTCTGAACTGAACCATTCTGAAGCACTTCCAACTGCTCAGATGCGACAAAATGCCTCAAACTTCAGAGAATTTCACCTTGGAGTAGGACAATGACCCGAAACATTTTCTAAAGCACCCATGACCCTTTCAAGGATGAAAAATGTAACATTCTGCCTCTGTTCTTGAAAGTCTGAAGACAAAAATCCACCAAAACAAGCAGAAAATTGGTTGTATTAAACCAGATACCCACTGTTTGGTTATGTCAATGGCACTGGCAACCAAGTACCAACCAGGATAATTATAATAAACACCTCAGGCAGTTCCTCAATGTCATGACAAAATACTTTTTCATAGTAGTTAATGAATAATTTATGGTAGTTCAGTCTGTCCCACAGGCCTGAAAAGTACCTGGGTGGGGGGGGTGTTGAATTGGAAGTACAGCCTATATTTGGGTACCACTGGTAATTACTGAATAACTTATAGCCGTTCCTAAATAATAAGTCTTAAGAATAATACATAAATAACAGGCTTGCATCTTAAAGGGCTTTTTTTATTGTCTTTTATTTTTTCTGGCTGAGATCCACTTATGATGTTAATATGAGTCATCCACCCATCCATCCATTTTCCAAGCCGCTTCTCCATCAGGGTCGCGGGGGGGTGCTGGAGCCTATCCCAGCAGTCTTCGGGCGGAAGGCAGGATACACCCTGGACAGGTCGCCAGTCCATCGCAGGGCAGACAGACAGACAGACACAGACAGTCACTCACACACTCACACCTAGGGGCAATGTAACATGTCCAATTGGCCTGACTGCATGTCTTTGGACTGTGGGAGGAAACCGGAGAACCCGGAGGAAACCCACGCAGACACAGGGAGAACATGCAAACTCCACACAGAGAGGACCCTGGTCGCCCGGCCGGGGAATCGAACCCAGGCCCTCCTTGCTGTGAGGCGACAGCGATATGAGTCATCATTTATTTTTTTATTTTTTATCATTTACTATTTCCCAACCTCTCTTTGTCCCTATGACATTGAATGTTTTTGTTACTGTGCCTGTAAGACTGATTTAAGACCTTATTATTATTATGATAAGACCTTAGATGAGTAGGCGGGGCAAAACAGTTTCATGCTTATATATAGACATTTACATTTACAGCATTTAGCAGACGCTCTTATCCAGCGACTTTCAAGAAGTGCTTTGTCTATCCTGAGAAAATATCTTTGTTAGTTACCAATAGGTTAGAGAGAAAGCTGAGCTCAGATACTGCTCAGATAGTGACAAAAAGTCACTGTTGATAAACAGAGAAAAAGGAACAGAGTTGAATACAGAACTCTGTGCAATACAATACAATACAATACAATATATAAGTGCAGAATAATATATTGCAGTCAATACATAATTCAATGCTCATTTAAGTGCTGTGTAAAGAGATGTGTCATTAGTCTGCGTTTTAAGCCAGCAAGAGACTCTGCTGTATGGACAGCCAATGGGAGTTCATTCCACCACTTGGGTGCCAGTACGGAGAATATTCTCGACACTTGTCTTCCACGTGCCTTGAAGGATGGCGGGTCAAGCCGAGCTGTACTCGAAGCTTGAAGGACTCGTGGTACAGTTCGAGATTTCACCATTGCCATGAAGTAGGTAGGGGCTGGTCCATTTTTGGCTTTGTAGGCCAGCATTAGGGTTTTAAATCTGATGCATGCAGCTACAGGAAGCCAGTGAAGGGAGCGCAGCAGTGGGGTGACGTGACTGAACTTGGGGAGATTGAAGATGAGCCATGCTGCCGCATTCTGGATGAGTTGCAGTAGCTTGATGATCTGCATGGGAAGACTAGCCAAGAGCGAGTTGCAGTAGTCAAGCCTTGACATGACAAAAGAAGCCATGAGTAGATATTACATCACCAAGAGAGCTAGTGTAAAGAGAAAAGAGAAGAAGACCCAGCACTGAGCCTTGTAGGACACCAGTGGAGAGCCTGCATGGAGAGGTGTAAACCCTCTCCATGTTACTTGATAAGAGGGATCCTCCAGATAGGACTTGAACCACTTCCACGCATAGCCAGTGATTCCAAGGTTGGTGAGGACATCCAGAAGGATTGTATGGTTAACCGTGTCAAAAGCTGCTGAGAAATCATTTAGACATTTAAGATCACTGGACAAAAAATTAGTCACCCTTCACTGAAGCGTATCTAATAGTGTATAATACCTCCACAAGCATGAATAACAGTGATTCTATTTGGCATTAACTGCACAAGTTTCTGGATGTAAGCAACATCAATGTTAAGCCACTCTTGCATCAAATAACTGTGCAGTTCACCCAGATTCCTTCCCTGGCGTCTTACTCTTTGTTCCAGGTAGTCCCATGGATTTTCAAGAAGACTCAAATCTGGGGATTTTTCAGGCCAGTTTAGATGTGTGAATACTCCTGAATGTTTATCATGCTAATAGTCATATTTACAGCCCTGTGAATGCAAGAATTGTCATCTTGGAATACAGGGAAAGGAATGTTATGTTCTTCGCTAAGATAACGAGCAAAAGGCAAAACCTGGTTGTCCAGCAGCTCAATGTAGGTACTGTGGTTCAACTTTACTGTCACCTCAACCAAGGACTCATGTCCACATAATCAAAACACCCCCCAGAATCAGAGACTCATCACAGAGCTCCTCCAGCTTTTGAACCACCCCTTGCACGCATTCCACATTGAACGTTTCTAGAAGTCCACAATGAACACACACCAAGCATCATTCACATACAGGCAGAAATTAGATTAATCTGACCAGATTGCATGTTTTCAGTCATGAACAGCTCAATTTTTGTGTCTGTACACTCACTGTAATCAGGCAACTTTGTGAGCAGAGGTGAGCAAAGGCCTCTTGCAACACCCTCTGCTGCATATGATGCAGAGTGTTCTTTCAGAAATTGGAACCTGTGTTGACTTCTAGAAGCGATTCCTGCCTGGAAGTGAAGCAATTTTTATTCAAGTCATGAAACACGTCAGCGGTCCCTGTCCATCAGTTTTTTTGTCTTTTGGCCACAATTCTGATGAGAATTTCCTGTAGACTGGGATTTTTGACACTGCTCTTAGAACCATATGACTGTGCGCTTCCATACACCTGCAAATTCAGCTACTTCCTTCACACTATGGCCTTTGGCACGCTCAAATGCAATCACTCCTTTTTGCCAATCAATAACATCTGCTTTGCAACCAATTTTCCACACATTAAACAAGACATTCACGGCACTGTACCACCTTTTTTCAATCTATGAATCTTACATTTTCAATCCCTGTATGTACTACCACCTTAAACACACAAGGTGACTATTTTTTTCTGGGGAGATTATATACAAATGCAATGGGACGTCACAAAAACAGCAATTTCAAATCAAGTGGTTTTGCAGCTTAGGTTCCTTATATGGACTGTACACACTGGGTAGTGAATGGTATGAATTGATACACTTAAACATCAAACTCTTACTTCAAAAGAGAGAGACAGTTTTCTGTTATGTGGACCCGTTAAGCGGTCATGGTTATATTGATTTGTCTAATTGCATTTAGTCCCCTGAAACATGTATGCATTATATATTAAAGGGGTTTGTGTCCAATTGGGAATCAGCAGCAGTTTGCTCACACAGCTTATAAGGAATTTTCATTCATGTTTCTCCAACCTTTACATTTTCCCATTACAAATACATATATACATTTAGAAGCTTTAAATTTGAAACCTTTCTGGCTGCTCCTGCCTTGAAAGCTCTATCTATAACTCAGAAGCATATATTCCCTAAACTCCTGTTTTTTAATGGTTTTAAAATTCTTGTGCCACTGCACTTCTTTAATCCATGAATGTAGCTCTAAATCTCCAGCCTACGCCTTTGTGTTTTCAGATGGCAGCTTAAAATAGCGTGTACATGAGTGCAGGGAGAACGCTTGCACTTACGCTCAGATGATAGGCTACTTGAGGCATCAGAAATGTTATTTCAGTGCGATACTGACAAACACGACCATTTTCTCATCCCACTTCATGTGAGTAAACCAACACCTGTGCTTGTGCTCCTCTCTGAAGACCTCAATTCAACCTGATGGCAGTAATGTAAACAAGGCTTGTAGAGATGTTTCATTTGTTCACATGAAGAAGGATCATTTCCTGCTGTGCAAAAGAATGAAATGAGCAATATTAGACCAGGATGATGTACCAGATGTAGAAGCAGAACAAATTGGCAGAGAGTTTGATTGTATTATGGATCAAGTCTCAGCCCCAATACCCCTACCTCGTTATGTGCTCTATGTGATTCAAATACATTGTAGTATTAAAGGACTACTCTGACATACAGTGTAACAAAACCTGACAGCTGAACACACTTGGAAGAGAAGACTAACTGCTATTTGTATTACATTAGAGTGGTGGGGGGAGAGGGAGGACCATCCTACCCACTAACAGAGGACAAGGCCAATCATGCTGTCTTGGAATCTCAGCCACTGATGGATGTAGCATCGCCAGGGATCAAACTCACAATCTCCTAGTAATAAGGCCGACGTTTAGACTACTATGCAGCAACCTAATCTTTATCTTCCACATCTGTAGCATGTGCTTAATTACAATAAATATTAGCTTTGAACAGAACAGAAAAGATGCTAAAGCAATTGACAAAATGCTAAAGCAGGGGTTGGCAACCCAAATGTTAAGAAGAGCCATTTTGTCCTGTCAGCAAAAATTAAACCACCTTGGGCGCCACAACATTTTATGTCATTTTTGCTATCTTGGTTGTAAATATGTTTCAGTATATGCCAATGTAAATACTATAGGATAACAAAATTTACATAAACAAAAATGCAGACTTACTTTGCTCTGCTTTCAGCTTTAGCTCAGCTATAGCTGCTTTTCTCACATCTCTGGCAGGAAACTTTTCCACAAAAGTAGAACAGTTTCTTGTAAAATGTCTCTCAACGTTTGAATTTTTCTCATTCACCTGCTTTTTGTGCAAATTTTCCCGTTCCACCTTAAATGGTGCCTGGCAATGCAATTGCTGCACCATTTAAGGTGGAACAGGAAAATTTGAATAAGAATCTGGTGAACAAGCTGACTCCAACTTTGTAACTCTTTAGTGTTTGACAGTTTGTTGCTGATTAAAAGTATCAGGAAACCAGCTGGAGTGATTACAAATACAAATATGTCTATTTGTCTCCAAGTTATCAATGTTCATCTTAAATCTCTCCCTCTCTTTGCTTTTTTGCTAGATTAGGTGAGATTTTTGTCTGTGTTGCTATGGTGACTAGCAGTGTGCGCACAAATCTTCAGGGTTAAAAGGGGAATTATAAGTTCTATGTTAACTCCACATTTAAGACCATTTATTATTAAAACTGTGTTAGAACGATCAGCTGAGCTTCATTTTACTGCAAAGGAGGATTATATTATTTTTAGCTAAAAGCCTAATTCGGTTATAGAACTGCAACAGGCGGTTAGGAAGCTGCATGTTGCTGACCCCTGTGCATTTTACCTAGTAAGCTGGTCAGGGTACACATTTACTATAAGAGCTAGTATATGCAGAATATTATAGCATGATTTGAATATTTGCAATAATGTAACATCTGTACAGTTGGGCAAATGAACACTATGTTACAGAAGAGTTACTATAATACAGTAAGGAGGTTGTTTACTCTAGTTTAAGTTTAAAGCGATTAATGAGTCCTTGAAGCTCTGGGGAAAAAGCTGTTAGCATGTCTGGTTGTGTTGATTTAATCGCCTTGAATCTTCTACCAAAAGCAAGTGGCTGGAAGAAGTGACATCCAGGATGAGAATGTTTAGCTGTAATTTTGCCACCGTGCTTCCTCTCCCTGCTTTTGTAGATGTCCTGAAGTGTCAGCAGTCACATCCAATGATCTTCTCTACTGTCCTGATCTTCTATACTGTCCTGGACTTGTTTGTGTGAGGTGGAGGAGCAAAACTAGAGAGTTAGAGATGATGCGATGACTCGATGATATCTGTGTAGTACTGCATCATCAAGCTCTGCGGAATGTTGAATTGGCTATGGAGAACAAGAACCTCTTCCACTTTAGCTCCCCGGATATAATAGTGCCCCGGACCTTGAGTGACTCCACAGTGGAAACCACAAAGTCACTACCCTCGCCCTATACTTTGCTGGTTACTCTGGTGACTATGTGACAATAAAGGCTTCATATCATATATCATATCATATCATTAATGCTGAGGCGGTGGTGTGGTTAGGGAGGGGAAGAATGCACCTGAAGGCCACCACCATCTCCACAGTCTTGGGCATGTTAAGCAGCAGGTGGTTGTTGCTGCACCAGGAGACCATCTCCTCGACTTCCTTTCTGTAGGCAGAGTCATCAATGTTGGCTATAAGGTCCGTCACAGCTGGTTCTTTAGAGACACAGCCATTGGTAAAGAGACTGAAGAAAAGGGATAAGAGCACACAACCTTGCATTATACCAGTACTGAGGGTCCGGGTAAAGGATGTGTGTTTTACTAGCCACAGCTGCTGTCTAATTTTTAAATCTTTCAATTGCAGTGGTTCCCCAAACGTGCAGGAACCATGGAGATTTATCGGCACCCTCATTATTTTAACCATATGTCTTTTGAACAAAGGGGGACAAATGGTCATTTACATGAAAAAACAGGTATAATTTATCATTTCTGTTCAATACGTTAAAAAAATCAACTAGTCAACCAAATTGCCACCTTGATAATTCATCAAACTGGTCAGGTTAAAGAGGAAGAAATTCAGCTAGCCAAATAGATTACAGTAAGGCAAATTCGAGTAGCCAATGAAGTTGCAGGAGGGTAAATTTAAATATCCAATCAGATTAAATTCAGTCAAAATCTGTTAGCCAATCAAACTGCCATCTTCATTTATCAGATTACTGGAAGGCAAATTCAAGCAGCCATGTAGATTGCAAGATAAATCCACTAGCCGGAGTGCAGCAGGGAAAATAATCAAGCCAGCAATATTTTATTTCTACCTGAAACCACACAAACTTTGTAAGAAGACTTAAGTAAAAGAATGAAATACAAGACAAAAGTGTACAATATGGGCCCTTCAAACTCCTCAATTTGCTTAATGTAATGTCTACCTTACCTCTGTCATTACAGCAAGGAAGGATTTTTACTGTTCACAGAAGCAAAAATGAAGTGACCTTATTCAAATAATTTCTTCATCTGTAATGCTTTTAGTAATGTTGTTGATTTATCTTAATTACTGGGTTGTCACAAACAGGCAAACAGCCTGGAAGAAGCCGAAAAAAGCTTCAAAGGTTCGAGGCCATGGCAGAAGCGATTGCCTTGGCCTGTTAGCAGAACACAGGCCTGATTCCATGCACACGAGATTTATGAGTTGGACAAGTTCCACGAGCGATCAAAATTCATGAGCTGGACGAGTTCCACCAACTATCAAAGTCTTATTTTTTTTTAGTTATAATCAAGCAGTCACACTCGCAATCAGTTCTCCACACTCAGCCCACACACGCACCACTCAGCGACCTTATTCTACCAAACAATGCTAACTGTATGTGCCACTCAGAGCTTTCTTCTGCAAGCTTTCTTCTGCAAGCTTTCTTCTTCAGTTTTGCGCGTGCTACTTCTTGCGGTCGCCATAGCAACAGCCCAGGGATTGAAATTGGCCCCTCCCAGATGAAAAGCCATCTGCAGATTATTAAAGAGTCTATTTAAGGTTGACAAAGTGCAAACGACTCTATGAAGACATCATGAAAGATTTCTAGTGTGGTAAAACAGCATGGATTCAAGCGGCTCTCCCATCTTGCGGAGAGGAGATATTAACCTAATTGCATTTCCATTTTTTCGGCTGCGGAATGTCTATTTGGATAGAAATGGAGTCAGACATGTAGAGACAGACTCACTGAGAGCACACAAAATGAACTGAACACATCTGGTTCTGTTTCTAGCTCACACATTCATATTGTATCTTAGCTTATCTCCTTAATATGCTGCAGCTGTGCAATTGTGTGCTTCTTTTGAGAGATACAGGGTCTAATTAGGGTCCCCAGGTTCTTCCACAGAACAACACTTTGTGATGACTGAGGTCCATTTCTGACATTTATGTGGTTTATGTGCCAAAACAAATGAAATGCATTTTTAAATGGCCATTTTAAAACTCTCTTTATTCCTGTAATTAAACAAAATGGTTTTGTTAAACATCCTGTTAGTTTCAGAGATGAAATGCTCTGTACAGTTTCAACAGAAAGTTCAACAGACTGTTTTGCAAGCATGCTTTGCATATGTGGACTGAATGGACTGGAACTTTAACAGTGTTTACATGCTATATTGGAACCCTGTATTTAAAAAAGTACAGTTTTCCTTTGGGATGCACTGATTATGATTTTCTATGGTCAATTCTGATTCTGATTTCCAGCATTGCAATATATACAACATTATTTGTTCTTTAAACAATATGGTTATTTACCTCATGAAACTGAGATCAACAAACACACACACACACTCACACACACACACACATCATAAACCGCTTATCCTTCTGGGTTGCAGGGAGGTGCTGTAGCCTGTCCCAGCTGTCATTGGGCAGAAAGCAGGAAACACCCTGGACAGGAAGCCAGTCCATTGCAGGGCAGACAGACAGATAGACATACACATCCACACACAGTCACACACGCATTCACACCTAGGGGCAATTTACCATGTCCAGTTAGCTTGACTGCATGTCTTTGGACTGTGGGAAGAAACCGGTGCACCCGGAGGAAACCCACACGGAAACAGGGAGAACATATAAACTGCACAGAAAGGACTCTGGTCGCTCGGCCAGAAATCAAACTTAGGCCTTTCTTGCAGTGACGTGACAGCACTACCCACTGTGCACTGTGCTGCCCGAGATCAACAAACAAAAAATATATAAATAAATTGACCATGTTTTGAGTGAAAACCTGCCAGTTCAGATCTTTAGGACTGATGTATGTAAACGCATGCTGTTCTGATTGGTTCTTGTAATACATTTCATTCAAAAAGCAGTTCAGACTGAAACAATCCTCATCACTTGAATAAAATAAAAATCACATAAAATAAAAAATGTTGTAAACTGATGAGGCTGATATATGTAAATTAGTGTCTTATATAAATGAGTGATATAGGTAAATGAGGAGTTTCCACACATGGACTGAAGAGTGAAGATACATTTTAAAACTTTAACAGTGTTTATGTACTACATTAAACACTGTAATTAAAAAGTATGGAAACGGTTGTTTTCTATTACATAAGAGCAAAGTACAAACTGCGAATCACCAAACAGTTAGAGAATGTCAGGCAGTGAGTAAGAGTGAGAGGAATAGTTGAATGGAAAACAGCAGCAACTACATGCCAGGACTCTTTACTGCAGTAGACACCGTAAAACTGCAACAAAGTAAAATATATGATCATTTCTCTCATACGCTTTAAACAAAACATGGAATGTTAGTAGCTTAGCATTAACATGCTACTAGGATCCCTTAGTGACGTTACCAGAAATTAGAGGCATTTTCTCCTCATTTTTGATGAGGTTTTGACATTTATGTTCCAAACTCTAGTACATACATGTGTAATAGTTTTATAAATGACAGACTAGACACAATTCTTTAAGGAATTTTAGTCCCATTCATCTTCACTTATGTGAGCTATTTCTGTTTGATTAAACCAGCCTGTCCCTTTCTCTCACATACTCAGGATATGATTGCTCGTGAGGATGTTTTCTGACTTTCAAAACTGAGATGAGGTGTTTGAAAAAAAGGAGACAGATTTGCACAGGCACACCCACAGGCCCTGAATCTTATCAGTCATGATTGTGAAGCAATGAGGCTTTGCCCAAACTGATGTAAACAAGGCTACAAAGAAATTTTATAAAACAAGACTAAGCTGAATGGCAAAAGGTGCATTCAGGTTGGAGAGATTGCAAACACTGGGCAAACATTCGGCTGTTTGGTGTTTCCAGCTGCTGCTACTCAACACAATCAGTGGGATATATTAAATTCATGCTTCAGTGGCCATCTGCAATCTCAGAATCCATGGGAGAGAGAGAGAGAGAGAGACAGAAACACAGAAAAAGAGAGATTGAAGCAATGATGGAGAATCGTCCTGTGGGGTTGTAAGTGTCAGTAAATTGACTTCAGCAGATAAATCATAAGTGAGAGGGAGTTTAGTGAATGTTTCACAAACTAGTCCACTGCAAATGTCACTTCATCATGGGGGGCAGAGTGTGTATGTGTCTGAAGAGGGGGTTGGAGATGAGAGGGATACACAAAAATCACTGAAAGCTAGGTTTGTTGCATTTGATGCTCATTTTACATGGACTAGTTTTATCTGCTGAGGTGCTATGATTTAAGTTAAGTTTACAGGAAAGTTTTTATTTTACTCCAGTACTGAATAGTATTATATAGTGATTTGAACCCAGTATTCAGCTGCAATGGGTTTGGTTTTTACTATGATTCTAAGGATCCCTACAAATTACATCACTGAACCAACTCAAGAAGTGATTCTGTGTTTTTGGCCAATGTTACTTAGAGTAAGCAGCCTCAGTAAGCCTTGACTCAGAGGGTCAGTTGTTTATTCCATATGGTGGAGTACAAATGCTCCTGGTGCATTCCCCATATGGGCATATGGGCCTCAGGGTGAATAGCCAAGGAAAGGACAACTCTAGGTCCAGCTGTCTTTCTTCTGACCGTTGCCATGGTTCCCTTGCTTAACCCCAGGATGCTCCAGGGCTATTATAATATGGAATCCCTGTCTCCACTCTTCAGCATAGTGACTAAGAGAGAACAAGACCTAGCACTGGCTAATGTTGCCTGCAGAAATGATGAGCACCTTTAGAATCATGTGAAGCAACAAATAACACCCCCCCCAGTTCACAATGATCACACAAAAGTAGTAAACAAAGGATTTTTAAGAACTTTTTATTGTCTAAATCTGTGGTCCTCAGGCGAAAGGCTTTTTCATCATCAACTGATATGATGACAGCTTATTTGTTAGGCTGTCTTTGTACAGTGACACTTTAATGAAACAAGTTGCATGTTGTGAGTTGCATGCAACATAATTTCTGTGCAACTTGACAGTTACACAAAGCAATTAAAAAACAATTAAAGTGGTACACATTTCATTAATGCACTATTTTTTTATTTTATTATTTTTAATGCACATGTATTATGATGTTCATGCTGTGACATGGAGATGACTTTATATTTGCATATTTGTAGCATTCTTTAAATTGTTCTATCTATGAGTTATCAGCTGAAAGATTATTCATTTTGGTATCAAAAATGCAACTTAAGAAAGATCACAAGAGCTGCACATGTTTAAAATTATAGCCTACATTATCAAAAACATTACACTTTAAGTGGGAAATTCAACCTAATAACACAGACCTTGTGAAGTGGCTGTAGAAAAGTTAGTCCAGTCAGAGGCAACCAATCCTTCATGTGTTGTGACATCACAACTACAATTTACAGGATGTCTGGCACACAATATTCATGGCTTAAGGCATAGACCAGAAAGGTTTGGATATTGCAGTCTTCTTGGCAAAAAAATCAGGTCAGAATCATAATTTATAGAATTTAATCACAATTTAAACTGCAATCGCAATATTGTTCATGAATAATGCAATTTGATATTTTCCCCAAATCGGTCAGCCCTACTCTGAAGCACTTCAAGTTCATCAAGAGCCACATCTTGATCTCCTCTTCTGTAATAATTTTCATTGCATTCCTCACTCTGTCTAAACTTCTGGGGCACCAAGAGAGGAGAAAATGAATAATTTAGAGAGATGTAGATCATGATAACACCAGGCTAACAAAGGAGAATAAAAGCTTACAAAAGCAGCCGTTTAAACAGCTGTTAGTGTTACCTGGCAAGTTAGCCCAGCTGGTTACATAAATTCTTATGTATTTTGTTGCTCTGGTTCAGGCAACTGACAAAATGAAAAACCACCTGAATAAAGTCATCAGGAGGATGTTCTTTTCAACCGTTCCATGAAGCATCCTCTGTTATATCTTCTGGCTTACTGATCTAGCAAAATTAATCCTTTAGTATGAAGTCTTTTGGCATGTTGACATGATGCGTCGTCTGTGTTTTGACTGGCTTTTTTGTTAAAACTGAAACGAGATTATATATATATATATATATATATATATATATATATATATATATATATATATTAGGGTTAGGGTTAGGGTCTTACACCCCTGGCCATCAGGTCACTCAATCATGTATGCGTTGAATATACTGCACTTCGGGGATGGACTGACAAATTTTTATTGCTGGGATATCAGTAATGCACATATAACCCCATTACTAGGGTCTGGATCTGTGTTTGCAGATATAGACATAAAAATACAGATTGTTTTAGTACAGCATTCAGTACAGTCTCCTGTTGAAACATCCTTGTCTTACAGTGGCTGCATGTTTGTACGGCACCTCTGAAATATCTGCCGTGTGCTGTGCAGGCTGGGTTTGGTGAGGTCATTGGAGTAGTTGTCTGACCTAAACACAATAAGAATATGCAGAGAATAAGGTGTTGTTTGCTAGTCTAAATGAGAGGGAGGGAGGGAGGGAGGGAGGGAGGGAGCGTGAATAGTGGCAGAGAGTGAGCGAGTCTATGTCAGAAAAAGAAAAATGTGAGCATGTGTGTGAGTAAGAAAGTGAGCGTGGAGGGTAGTGTATATGAGGGGGCGTTAGTGTGTGAACAAATGAAGCCCACGCTATGAGCATCTCTTTTTACTCTCTTTCTTTCTCCAGCCAATCCACTTCTCTGCACAGTGAGGAGATGGAGAAAGAGCAGAAGGGAAAAGCAGGGAGAGTAGAAAGTGTCATGCTCATTAACTGTTTAAGAGGCAGAGGGATAATGGGGTGAAACAGAAGAAGATGATGAGGAAGAGTTCATACAAAAATTAAACATATTGAAAATGTACAAAACAAACATATGCAATGGTCTGTGCACCACTGTACAATTGACATATTTTTCTGACTTTCTAAATGAAAAAGTGTTAGCTCGTCTACAGGGAACAGGTTTAAATGCGACATTTTTATGTCTTTAATGTTGCTACTTAAGCTCTGCTCGTTTTATGAGTATAACATAGGGGAAATAAGTTAGATAATTAATTGAAAATGTGCCATAATGTTTGCACAGGCCACATTTATGTCTTTTTCTTTTAGCAAATAATCAGTAAATGTACAGAAGTGTGCTCTCTGTAGAACAGTGGTCGCCATCCCTCCTCCTGGGGATCTACTTCCCTGCAGAGTTTATTTACAGCCTGCATAAGTAACTCTAAAGCGTCTGATCCAGCCAGTCAAGGAAGTTAATTAGCTGCAGCAGGGGTAGCAGATTGGGATTTGAGCTACAGTTTACAGGAAAATAAATCTCCAGGAGCAGGTTGTTGACCGATGCTGTAGAGGACATCTTTGAAAATGACTTTGAAAACCAACAAATCATGTAATCTGACCAGGGACGCCCAGACTTTTGCATATGACTGTGTATATGCTTACTATGTTCCGGTTGTTTACAGAACACTAGTATCTAATGTATAGAGTAAACCTTTCAACCTTCAATATTTTCCACAGATTCTAAGTCTGATTTCTGCCAGAAGAAATAAAAGCTCACAAAGCAAAAGGATTGCAGTGGGTTTGTTTACATGTTATAATGTGAAAAAATGTCCATTTCATTGTTACATTGTTCACTTGTTGTTTACTTGTAAACATGTTGCTTTTAGGCACTTTATATATGCAATATATTTAATCCTGGTGTGGTCTCTGGGGCACATATAAAATTTAAAAATAAAAATTGATGTGATTTATTATTATTTCAGCCACAGATTCCTTGGCCTTCATTCATTTTCTGTGAAGAATATAAATAGCACATTTTCAGTTAATAGCACATTTTTCTTCATACTGTTCACTCCCTACATATTTATATTACACATGTGGTGTTGGGTGAACCCAGAGGGGAGGAGTAAAAGTGTGGAGGTGCTGTGCCCCTTCACTCTGTTCTCCTCCTACATGACCTGCTGTTAGTGTGTGTGTGTGTGTGTGTGTGTGTTTGCATATATATATGTATATATGTATGTATGTATATATATGTATACATATATATATACACATATACATATACATATACATATATATATATATATATATATATATATATATATATATATATATATATAGTGTGTGTGTGTGTGTGTGTGTGTGTGTGTGTGTGTGTGTGTGTGTGTGTGTGTGTGTGAGCGTGGACAATATGGTCAGGCTGCTGACTGGCTATAGCTGCTAAAGGAAAACCCTACACTTACCGCTTGTGATATTTTAAACATCCAGTATTTTTACACCAAATGATTTGGCTGATCAACTATTTTCTATTTTGATTTTTCATTAAACTATGCTTAGTTTATGCTTTTTCATTCTGTATGCTTTCCTGGTGAAAGCCATTGTAGTTTCAGTGAGGAACTACCTGACAAACTACCAAACAAAGACAAACAAGTAAGTAATAAAATGTTTTTATTGGAAAAATACAATACTTCCAATCACAAACATACAATTCACCAATTCCCATTTTCCGCCTTTTGAATCATATGTATATGTATATGTTCACATACACACACAACAACAACAACAAAACTAACCAAAAAAAAACCTCAAAAAAAAACCTTGATAACAATGAAGGATAAAATAATTGAACTAATTACTAAATACCGTGTATTAAACAAAAACCACCCCTCCCCCAATGCCCCCACCTCAGCTCAACATGACCAACTCACATATTGCTAGTTTTTTTAACTATATAAAAGGCAACACAAAAACAAGCACACACTCAATCGGGTAGTGTCCATATTAGTGAAATAGGAAATAAAGGGTTGCCATTTATGGAAAAATTTGACGTACATCCGTACATCCTCTCAACATATATTTCATTTTCTCAAGTTAAAAAAAAAAAATGACGTCCTTGAGCCAACGGGAGATAGAAGGATATTTAACAGACTTGCAATGCAACAATAAGGTGCGTCTTGCTAGGATGGATGTGAAAGCTATAATATCCTTCTGTGTAGAGTTAAGTGCTAATGAGGGGTCGGGAATCCCAAATATAGTGATCAGAGGGCAAGGTTGGAGATTCACCCCAAGAACATTGGACATAGTCGTAAAATAACCCTCCCAGAAGCCTTTCAGATCAGGACAAAGAAAAACATGTGGCTAAGGTGACAAGGAGAGCCATGGCATTCATCACATTTGTCTTCCATTTCCGGATACAGTTCAGATAGTCTAGCCTTAGAGAAATGCACCCTGTATAAGATCTTAAATTGAAAAGTCCGAGACGGGCACAAGAGGTGGTAGATCGAATCCTTTCTATGGCCTGTTCCCAGGATTCCACATGAATTTCTATTCCCAATTCACTCTCCCATATGCCTTTAGATTTACCAGTTGAGTGGCTACTAAAGGCCAAGATAAGGTCATACAGCTTCAAAATAATTCCTCTGTGATGGGGAACAAATGAAAGCATGGTTTCCCACCGCTGTTCTAGAGGTAAAGAGGGGAAATTAGGAAAACACTTGGCCACAAAATTGCGAATTTGAAAATAGCGAAACAAATGAGTAACAGGAAGGCCGTATCGAGATGACAAATTGGCGAAACTATCAAAAACACCATCTACATATAAATATTTGAATTGTGTAATAACCTTGTCATACCACACTGAAAATGTTGTGTCCACAAGTGATGGAGGAAATAAATGATTATTATGTAATAGACCCAAGGAAGAAGCAGCTACAAATTTAAAGTGCCGTCTAAACTGATACCAGATCTTGAGCGTATTAAGAACCACTTGATTATCAGTGTACAGAGAGGGTACCGTAGGTAAAGAGGAATAAGGTAGAGCAGATATAGAAGATCCAGCATGATGCAGCATGATAGCTCCAATTTATACCAAGAGAATCCAGGAGATTTTAACCAGTAACAAAGTTTATGGATGTGAGCAGCCCAATAGTAAGTTAGAAAGTTAGGTAATGCAAGTCCTCCACTAAGTCTGCATCTCTGCAGTAAAGTTTTACGAACCCTAGGTTATTTCCCAGCCCAAACAAAAGAACAAATTATCTTATCCAGTGAGTCAAAAAATGTTTTGGCGGAAAAAGAGGTATTGTCTGAAATAAAAATAGAAATTTTGGTAAAATATTCATTTTAACAACATTGATCTTGCCAATTAATGAAAGGGGGAGATTACCCCATCTTTGAATATCAGAAGTAATCTTTAAGATGAGGGGAGTGAAATTAGCAGATGCAAGGCTAGATAAAGAATGAGGCACATTGATACCTAGGTATTTAAACCCCGATGGACTATACTGAAAAGGTAAATCTGACTGTTGAAGATGACAAGCTGCGATATTCACGGGAAAACACTCACTTTTCCCCAAATTTAATTTGTAACCTGAAAAGGTGCTGAAGTTCTCCAAAATACTTAAAACAGCAAGGATCAAAAGTGTGGGATCTGTTATATATAATAACAAATCATCCACATACAATGATAATTTATATTCAAGTCTGTTACGGGTGATTCATTTGAATAAGGAGGAAGATCTTAACGTAATAGACAGAGGCTCGATAGCAATGGCAAAAAGCAAAGGTGACAGAGGGCAACCTTGGAAACCTCCACGTCCAAGGGCAAAATAATCAGAATAAACATCATTAATGTGGACACTGGCATTAAGGGATGATTAAAGGAGGCGAATCCAAGAAATAAATTTATCACCAAATCCGAATTTCCTCAAAACCGCAAACAAGTCCTCCCACTCTACCCTATCGAATGCCTTTTCAGCATCTAAGGAAATTACAAGTTCAGGAAGTTCAGATTAATTTTTTGAGTAAATTATATTAAAAAGTGTACGGGTATTTAAAAACGGGTATTTTGCTCTTCGGATATAATATGAGGAAGCACATTTTCTAAATGGGATGCAATTACCTTAGCTAACACCTTTACATCAGCATTGAGCAAAGATAATGGTCTGTAGGACCCACAGGAGGTTGGATCTTTGTCCCTCTTGAGAAGGAGAGCAATAGTGGCTTGTGTCAGAGTTGGTGGCAATGAACCACTTTCTAAGGATTCATTGAATATGGATAAAAGTATCGGAGCCAATTTACCAATAAATATTTTGAAAAATTCAATCGGAAACCCATCAGGGCCTGGGGCTTTGTTAGATTGCATAGCTTTAATTGCAGTTGAAACTTCTTCAAGGGAGAGTGGAGAGTCTAGTTGCCTAGCAGTGTCAGTATCAATGACAGGGTTCGAATGGTTCCGAAGAAATTCGTTCATTTTAGTATCATCTGCAGGGAATTCAGATTTATATAATGAAGAGTAAAACGATTTGAAAGTAGCATTAATTTCCAAGGGATCTGTAGTAATAATATCATGAATGTTTTTAATACTAGGTATCAAACGGGAAGTGGCCTGCCGTCGTAACAGATGTGCCAGTAAACGACTTGCCTCGTCACCATGTTCGTAATATGAGCCACGACTGTGTAGTAATAAGCGCTCTGCCTCTTGCAAATCAAAACGCTGCTTAAGCAGTTCCGGAGAAGGGTTCAGTGCATATCTTTGATCAAGGTTACTAATCGCAGATGAAAGTTCATTAAGCTGAGCATTAATCATTTTATTAGAAAAAGCAGAGTAAGAAATAATCTGACCTCTCAGGTAACATTTAAGCGTCTCCCAAAGCAACGAATATGAAGAAGAGTCATTTTGATTGAAAGACAAGAACTCATCAATGGAGCTTGAAATGAGTTCACAAAGTTCCTTGTCTGCCAAAAGAAGAGAGTTAAACTTCCAGAGAGGTGGGCTACGTTGATGGGTAGAAAATAGAATATCTAGTAATAAAGGTGAGTGGTCAGAAATTACAATACCCAAATAGTCCGAAGAATTAACACAAGAATTAAACGTACTGTCGATAAAAAAATAATCAATCCTAGAATATGAATGGTGCACCTGGGAAAAGAAAGAAAATTTTTTGACAGAGGGGTTACAAAACCTCCACGGATCAACAAGACCGTTCCGTTTCATAAAATCAGAAAATACATTGGACATGGCAGATTGAGTCAGATTACAAGGATTAGAGAGGTCCAAGAATGGGTCAAAAACACAATTAAAATCCCCTCCGAAGATCAGAAGGTGAGTATTCAAGAAGGGGATGCTACTCAAGAATCTGTTAGTGAATTCAGCGTCATCGAAATTCGGGGTATATACATTTACCAATAAAACCTTTTTTTGCATTAGGGTACCAGCAACTATGAGGTATCTGCCATTCCTATCAGCAATAACATCTGTGGATGAGAACTGAACTTTTTTGTTAATTAAAATAGCGACTTCTCTAGCTTTTGAATTAAAGTTTGAGTGGAAGACTTGACTTACCCATGAGCAGTGTAACCTACGACGATCTTTAATACGAAGATGAGTCTCCTGTAAGAATACTAAATCAGAGTTTAAACGTTTCAAGTGTGTAAAAACTTTGGATCTCTTAACAGTATGACCCTGAAAGGGTTAACTTTCCTTTGGCCTGTCTCTTCCCCAGTGACTAACATGTATTAATAAAATCAGACACTGCTGAGGGTGCAAGGGTGTCTGCCCTTTGAGCATACTTACAGGCTGTTAATAACTATTGTTCCTCTTTTATTCTGCAAACCACTTGCACTTTTGACTTACTGGATTTTGATGTTGAACTGAGCACATCCAGAGATGGAGAAAAACAACTCCATGTATGGACCAGCAGGTTACGACATCTGTTAGAATGTGGTCGGGCCCTTCCTGGCTGCCTGCGTGCACGTGGGACGGGCTCTCTGTGTTTATAAAGAGGGGACTGCCCCTTCTTCTGTGTGCTTTGTGAATAAAACTCTCATCTCTCTACGAGAGTGTTGTTCATTATTGCATCGAGAGCTCTCTCTGTCTTGGGACTTAGTAGGATTGCCGAGCAGGTTTATCGCTTCATTCTCTGGTTTCTGAGGGAGAGCACTGTTCTAGGAGACCCTTCCTAACAGACCCAGACCTCTAATATTCCATCTAATAAATCTAAGAGGTGTGCCTGGCCCAGCAATGCTGGGATCTATATTGGCATTAACCATTTAAAAAAAAAAATGCAAATGGCCATAGAGAGCCGAGGTGGGACACCCTCCCCCCAAAATACCCCTAAACAAAAATAGACCCAAAGTCCCCTCACAAACCCAGAACAAAGGGGACAGCAGTGTTTCCCACATTAACCTAAAGTTGTAGTCCACACTATGTTGAACTACCCGGAGACTACGTGGAGCAAAGTAAGCAAGAAGAAGAGACAGAAGGAAAAAAGAGAAGAAAAAACCTCCCGCCGATTTCAACATCATTTAACGGTATGCACACAATGCAAAACGTGATATATTAAGAAAACTCACATCGCAAAATATTGTTTCATCTAAAGGTGAACATTCCAACAAAACAATAAAAAGATGACTGCCCTAAGAACACACATAAAATTTTCACACAGATCGGGATACCATAAAGCACATGAAAACACAAATGAGCAAATAACAGCAGGCCCACAGAAAAAGATGCAGAAAGCATAAAGTGTAGTGTTGATCCGATCAGACGTACAACAATATAAAACCTCGTATATCCTTTTTATATGTCAGTGTCCAGTGAAATTGAAAGACAGAACAAAACAAAATAGTGCCTGCTATCAACAAACAATAGTAACACCGACCTTACTAGTGCAACAAACCAGTAAACCACCTAAGACTGTACAGGTGGGGAATTAAGGCTAGTGAGTCCATAAACTCTAAGCAATAATAGAGCACAGAACTAAAAAGCTGTTAGAGTTCACTCAGACATCAAGGTTTTGACGTAGCGGCTGGCTTCCTCCGCTGAAACGAAGTCCTTCTCGACACCGTTGTATGTTATGCGGGTGAATCAGACCATCCCGAGCACCGTCAAAGCCACGATGTTGGCACCTGACCTCTTTGAACGCAGCTCGAGCCCGCGCTACCTTGGCAGTGTAGTCAGGGAAGATCGAGATGATCTGGTCTCTGACCTTAATCTGTTTGGAGTTCTCTAGCGCTGGCGTAGAATGTCAACACAGTCACTGTGATAATAAAATCTGCACACAATAACTCGCGGATGATCACCAGGCTTGGGTTTGGGTTGGAGGGTCCGGTGGGACCGGTCCAAAAGCGGCTCCTTTACCAGACCGAACGCTTCCTTCAGCATGGCAGCTATAGCAGCACACGAGGATGCGGTCGCAGTTTGTGAACCAGGCCGCAGTTGTGTCTGAATAGTATTGCGAGTTTTAGAGTTTTTACCAGACATCTTACGCAGTCCAAAGCTAGACTTCCCAACTGAAAGTAGAGCGGAGTAAGGTATGACTATATATAGGACCAAAACGCGCAGATAAATTACAATTTTAAATGAAATCGTCCTACTCCATTGCAGCTCAGCCACTCCCCCTACATTAAAGTAGCTTTGATTGTAATTTAATGGTAATCACTGTAACTGCAGTACTTTTCTTTAGCAGAGCAGAGGTACTTCTCTATTTCTTTGTATGTTGTGGGCATTTATTAAATGCTGTGCATTTTGCAGCCACCTGGCTTTCCTGAGCCACTCAGGGGATCTTGATACAGCTTGATTTTCTGGGTCAGATGAAGCTTTTCTTCTACAAAAGCTCCTCTTCAGCGCTCACTTACCACATTACCAACATTAGCACTTTTAAATTTAAAGGTTAAAACATGTTTTAAAATATTCAGCTAATTGTTACACTTCATTACCACAGCACCTAAAAAGTAATGAACGCTTGTGACTACCAATTATCTATAAAACCATGGACACAATTCAGGCTTCAATTGCCGCTATTAATGTTTATAGTCACATAGCATATCTTTGGTTTTTAATGATAAAAATATGCCATACAATGTCAGAAACCATATAAGCAAGTTTATCTGAGATGACTTGACCTCTAGATATGGTTTGAGAAAGGTATGTGATGATTTAACTGTGGAGTATGGACATCTTTTACTTGTTAGCTACATTACCTTAATAGCTAAAAGTACAAAACTAAAGTAATACATTTCCCAACACCAAACATTTATTGGCCAATCTGCCACACTTGAGGTTAGTAAGAAACTTCAATAGGTTCTTCTACATTGAATGGCTTTGACACAGACCTTCAGAAACCTCCAGGCTTGGCCACATTTTGGTTTTACTTTAGATGACAGCTCTGAAACAGTAGGAGGCCTTGGTACCTTGTGATAAACGGCACTCTATGTTCTATGTATGTGTGTATGTGCAGCATGCATTTGTTTCAGAGCTGTACTTTAGGAATAAAATCTGTAGCATAGCGTGGCCCATAATAGTGCAGGCAGGGTCCTGTTGGATGGCTGTGAACTGAACGCATTCATGCTGTGTGTCACTGAGTTCCAGTGAAAGCGGTGCGCTTTAATGCTAATCACCATGACTTAACAACAAAGCTTAATGACTACACAGAAAAATTCTGACAAGTCTGACTCATAAATTAACAAGTGCAAGGCTAGAGTGCAGTTTTGTTTAGTAGTGAGAATGTAGTGAAGGAGGTGGAAGAACATTCCTGCTGTGATTTTTTTTTAAATCACCAGATCAGTCTCATTCATCCTCAGTCATCTGTGAAGTTATAACCATCTCTCTGCTTCTTTATTTCTTCCTCTTCTTCCTAAGATGTTGTCTGTATAAACGAAAACAGTGTCCCAACGAAGGCCCCATCCAGATGTGTATTTTTGAAAATGTAGTCTTTTCTCTGCATTTTGGTCTCATGTTTACACAAGATGGCCATTTTCAGTCACTTTAAATGGAAGAGAAATGCTCTCCAGAGTGGGAATTTAGAGTTTAAAACCAGCTCAGTAATTTTCCTGTAGACGGGCAAAACACAGCTTGTTGAAAATGCTGACATCACGTTGTTAACTTGCACAGGCTTTTTGCTCTTTTCATTTGTTGAGCATGTAGAACTGGGTTTCAGTGTGCTCAGTAATTTTGGGGGTAATTTGAAGGTGATGAAGCTTTGAATTGAATTTAACTTTGCAAAATAAGCTCACCGGACAAAAAAAAGTGCCACTCGTGACTGAAATGTACCTAATAGTGTGTAATACCTGTATGAGCACAAATAATAGCTGTGATTTGATGTGGCATGGACTGGGCAGGTTTCTGGATGTAGGCAACATCAATGTTAGGCCACTCTTGAACATTTTAGTGTAAATGAGATTCATCTGACCAGATGTTTTTCAGTCATGAACAGTCCAATTTTTCTGTCTCTTCGCCAACTGTAACAGGGCAATTTTGTGAGCAGAAGTAAGCAAAAGCCTCATGAATGCCACTCTGCTACATATGATCATGGTATGCATTTCCCTGTGGAGTGTTCTTTTAGAAATTAGTTTTGAGGAGCCTGCATTGATTTCTAGAATCAATTCTTGCCTGGAAGCGATTTTTTATTCACAAGCCATGAAACATGCCGGTGGTCCCTGTCTGTCAGTTTCGTCTTTCAGCCACAGTTCTGATGCGAATTTCCTGTAGACTGGGATTTCTGGCACTGCCAGTAGACCCGTATGACTGCACGCTTCAATACACCTGCAAATTTAGCTACTTTCTCCATGCTACGATCTTTGGTATGCCCAATTGCAAACACGCCTTTTTGCCAGTCATTAACATCTGCTTTGCAACCTGCTTTCCACACAACAAACTAGACATTAAATGCACTGTACCATCTTTTCTCAATCTATGAATCCCTTTGCACACCCCACAGGTATTTATAGCCCAATCATCCTTGTGCAACACCATCTGCAGGAGCATGAAGTTACTACTACCTTAAACATGCAAAGGCTTATGAATACCAGTTAGCATTGTAGCACTGAATAACATGCTTTTATATATAAACATGGACAAAACTATGTCACATGACATGGGGTGGTCAATGTGACATTTTTGTGATAAATGATGTCACATTATGTTTTGCTTTCTTAGCATATCTTGGGTATCAACAGTACTTAAATAGCATCTACCAATTGCATGTTTCATTACAAAAAGACCAGGATTGGTTCTGTTTAATTAGATCACAACATTCATCATTTTTTATAGTTTTCACATGCATGAGAGTATGATTTTATAGTATGACACTATGATAAGTTTTCGAATGAAGCCCAACTTTGTTTTTTTTGTCTGTTCCAGTTTGTCAAAATTCAAGAAAGCTGAATATTGTGATGCATATTGTGCGTCGTGAAAGTGTCTTTAAGTATCATAATGCTATATTTTTGCCATATTGCCCATCCCTATCATCACAGTGAGATAGGTAGCAGAAACCATTTAAATGTTGTACTTTTGTCCTGGTTTATATCAAACAGGGTGTCAAATTGGGTCAAAAACTACTCCTTTCATGCAGGGAACCATGCTTAGCACAGTGTTAGAGAATTTTGTGTGAAATTGCTGTGCAGACATCAGACTTCGATGCATCATGCTCGACACAGCAGGGGCAGTTGTACACTTACTGATGTTTTCACAGTGCCAAGAAGCATACTAAAAGAGAGAGAGAGAGAGAGAGAGAGAGAGAGGTAGAAAGAGAAAGAGAGAGACCATTTTACAAGCAGGTGAGAGGGAGGAAAGAAGATGTAAGTGGAATGGAGGGAAGAGTGGATGAGATGAAGAAGAGGTGGTAATAGAAGGATGCCAGCAGGCAGAGTAACGAGGGCAACAGGGAAAAGTGCGTTTGCGCCCTCGTGATGGACTGATGAGGGATTGATCTGTTGTTGCCTGTTTATAGAGAGGCTTTCACAGCTGCTCAGAAAGAGCAGATAAACAAGCAAGGACAAGACACACTGATGTGTGTAAAGACACCTATACAGTCACACACACAAATACTCACATGCCCACATGGACACACTCACAAAAAATGGCTCCAAAAAGTATCTGGACACTCTAACTACTTAACCATTGGTAGATGAAGTTCTTTAGGTTGTTTCATAAAATGTTCAACAAAACGATATTAGTTTCAGAGAAAAACTGGTGGTGCCTCCTTGTGTGGAGAAAGCCTGGAGAATTCTAGCCAGACTGCAAAAAGTCTGCTGTTAGTGGGCTCTTAGTGTTTGTGAGCTTCTGTTCATTAATGGGATCCTGAACTTAGAAGTGTTCAAGTTCATTTTGGGTGCAAACCTGCAGAAGTCTGCAAAAGAAACTGCTCAAATGATAATACCATACTTTGCCAAAAAGAAAACTAGCCTTGGAGCAGTCTGGTCATTTTATTTGTGTGCTGCAAAGAGCTGAATACATTTTTAATTGTGGCACAATTTCTTTGAGGGGGTAATATATATCACTGCTGTCGGAACAAAGGTTTTTGACATAATTTGAAAATACCTGTTGCTTTTTACATTGTGTGTACGTGTCATGAACAATGGATCAAAGGAAACAGGCCAAAATTATTTGAACAAAAAGTCTGGTTCCATTGACTTACATTAAAAGTAAAGTCTCCTGTAAATGTATTATTTTGGAGATATGAGTTTTTGTTCTGACAGCAGCAATAAGGTTGTAATACTACATTGACACACACAGGCACTACTGGGCAAAAGTCAGAGATGTTATTTTTTATTGACTTTCCAGTCAAAAGCACCATTAAGTACAAGTCATTCATTTTTTAGCTTTGGAAAACATCTGTTTAACAGAGAATTACACAAAAGCCTCCAGAACTAAATGTTATATCAGTTTTTCAGTATTTAGCTTGTCCACTCTTCATTCTTTTTGGAAGACTCACTTTCAGTTTTTCAAAGAAATTTGCTGGGATATTTTTCCACACTCCAAAGTTCAGTCTTAGAAGTTGGTTGTAGTTTCTCATGATCCAAGTGATTCTAAGCGCATTTAGTGATTTTGAGGTCTGGACTCTGGGAAGGTCAGTCCATTATTCTACAGAAACCAGCAGCTTCTGTGTTTGATTTGCAAATTTTCGTCTCTTTTTTGGCTGTTTTCTTTTTTCAGTGAGGCTTCTGACAACTACACATCCTTTCAGACACATAATACTGAGTTTTCTTCTCACAGTGGAAGGATGAACAGAAACACCTGTGGATTTTTTCAGATCTAAAGCAGCTTGATTTTCTCCTCTCTCTCAAAGATGAATACTTTGAGACCTGTTTATGTGAGTGGTCTCCACATGGTACTGCATATCTACACACAGATCTACAGGCTCTCACACATGGACAAACTCACAGCGCTCTCCTTGGGGAAGAAGAGAGTGGGAGGGATAGAGTGTGTGTGTGTGTGTGTGTGTGTGTGTGTGTGTGTGTGTGTGTGTGTGTGTGTGTGTGTGTGTGTGTGTGTGTGTGTGTCAGTGAGTCTGTGAATGTCAGGGTAAAGCGAATTGATCCAGAACGGGTATCTGAGCCCTGCGTCCATATAAGAAAGAGCAAAATGGCATCAATCATTCAACCATTACAAAACAGGCAGTCTATTGGGATGGTCTCTTTGAAGTAAAAAAATAGGTGGAAGCTTCTAAGATCACTAAAAACATCACAGCTGTCGGATGTGTACTGTGGCGTCAGAGAAGAGTACAAAAAAGAAGGGAGGCCATGACTGTGCTGTGATTAGTGCTCTTTTATTAAACACCAAGCACATACAAAGCATTGAACTCACATGGGAGCTCACCATTAGTTTTAGGCTTCCACTCCAACAATGACCAGCCCCCCAAAAAACACCCACAACCCTGACACAGAATAACACACATACACATGCTTTTAAACTAGCAACATAAATGTCCATTTCTAGGAGGAGCAAGCATTTCCCATGAGCCTCTTCGCATGGCCCCTGCCTGGCCACACCTCCCGAACCTCTCACAGCTGTGCACGGCCAGTTGTGGGATGCTACAGGATTGTCAGTATCATTCATATTTCATTATTGCACTTTATTATGTGCAGACCAATCAAAATGATCCACTGTTTACTAAGTTGGCCCCCTGTAGCTGCATGATCACACAAGCTGTTACTATAGTGATCAGATAGTTCTAGCATAGTTATAGCACACACACTCTCTCTCTCACTTTCTCTCTCTCTAATAATAATAATCATCATCATTCAAACACAGAGACCATCTGAACACATTTATTGGAACTCATCTACTTAAAAAATGATCATTATTCACCAGTGTTATATTTACTGTTACACTTTGCACTAGAACCATCACTGAGAACAATGTGCAGTATTTTTCTATACAACATGCAATATTCTTTTAATATGAATATCGCTGCTGTCATGCCATTTTTGCCATTTTCAGTTTTTGACACAATTCAAAGAAGCCTGTTGGCCTTCACGTTGTGTGTACATTTCATGTTGAATGGGCCAAAACAAATGACCAGAAATTACTTGGAAAAAAGTCTGGTTCCAATTACTTACATTCAAAGTAAAGCATGTTTTTTCCCTTCTGCTGTAACATTACCATTTTGGAGATTTGCAAAAACAGCTACATATTTTTATATTTTTTCCCTTTATGTATGTTTTATGTCTGTCTATGCTGCCTAGTATATATATATATATATATGTATATATATATATATATATATATATATATATATATATATATATATATATATATATCATTTTGATATTGACTTTGATCATCATCATCATCATCATCATCATCATCAACAACTCTAGTCTAATCTTATCTCAGAAGCAATCATAAAACAATGTCTCATGCATCAGGCAGCATACATAAACATAGAGGTGGGTAATCCAGGTCCAAAAAGTAAAAACCTTCCCCAGGATTTTGTTCCAACTTCCTGAACACCTTTGCGACTGGTTAGAGCAAATTAGAGAAGCCAAGCAGTTAGAACAAAACCCTGGGGAGGGTTTTTAATTTTTGGACCTGGATTACCCACCTGGACGTCTGCTTCCTATCACCATCACTGTGAACAATTTTTCTTGGTTAGTTTCTCTAGAACAGAGCATTTCACATTAAATCTGTACTTGTGACCTTATTTACCTCTTAATGTAATTTAATTACACGAACATTCCCAAACGTTACCCTTAAACTGAGTATGTACTGTTTTTTTATCAATACGTCCCCACAAAGTATAAAAAACATTCCCAAACGTTTCCCTTTAAACTGAGTATGCACTGTATGTTTTTTATCAATACGTCCCCACAAAGTGTTAAATACAATACGCGCACCATTCACACGCACAAGCACACACAGTCATGTACCCGCATAACGCACGCTCACACATACATATACAATAAAAACAGCCTAGTAATCTACAAATTAATTCTACAATAAACTCAAAGCAAAAACATGCACAAATGCAAGCTCTTCCGCACGCACCCCCACCCCAAACACACACACACACGCACACAAACATAAACGCTCGTGCCTGAGGGCGCTTCGTTACCTGGATACGGGATGCTGGTCGCGCGCGCCGCGCCGTGTGCCGGATCATGAGCGCGCACTCGCGCCTCGTCGCTGCTGCTGGACTCTCCGCGGCTTCGGGACCACGCGCATCACGGCCGGACACCGCTGGACACTCCAGGCGCGCGCAGGAACACGGTGAGTTGGGCATTAGATCAGAAAGTGAGCAGCGTTGAAACTTTCCTCAGCAGCTGTTGCTGTAAGGCTCGCTGCGCTCACAGCAGATGAAGGAATGCGAGCTCGTGCCGCACGATCTGTTTATGTTCGTTCACGTGCAGCATGTGTTTGGGTTCAGACAGAAGCAGCCTGCGTTCTCCTACAGAGACCAGGCCAACAGTGAGAAAGTTCAGCCTGCACCTCCGCTCAGGTCTGAATGTGTGATGTGTTGAAATGTCTTCATGATTTTTTCAGATGAATAAACTCTAACACATCAACACACCTTTGTCTCCCAGTTTAACTTCTTTGGCAGTGTTTGCGTTGATGTAACAGGTGTAGGCATTTCTTAATGTGGAAATAAATTCAATCAAAATGCTGTTTGGCCATCTTACACCAGAGAATGTTCTTCCTTCAGCATGTTCATCCTCTGGGTGGGCTCTTATGGCTGGGTTCAGTGCTCAGTGCAGCCTTGTGGAGCGGATTTTAGCTGAAGGTTGCTTGTGCAGCAGGTGTGGCCAGTTTCCCCTGATGAAAGGAATGAATGAAAGGAATGAGTGAGTTTGATCTGCATAATCTGGTCTACTTAATATCCAGTTTGTGTAGGGTACAGCCTTTAGAACTCAGTATGAAGTGGGGATTTGTATAGGCATGCTTCAGTGTTACAGGAATGGCTCACCAAAAATTCTAATGTACAGAGTTTCCTCTTTAGCCCAAATGAAGTCCATTAGTCAATACATGTTTGGTGTCTGAAGTTGGCTTCTTTAGTTTTGCAATTGAGCTAAAACAGCTCAAACATAATAGAAGTCTAAGTCAGCCGAAATCTGTCTAGGCTTTGGCCTCATAGCTGTAGTGCAAAACTAAAGAAGACTAAATGTGTCTTGGCTAATCAGCTGTTTTTGGGACAAGGGGAAAATGTGTAAATCAGGCAGGTCAAATTTAACCACAAGCGTGGCTGCAATTATGAGCACAAAACTTAATGCTGTTATAAACCCAGCCTGACCTGTCACATCACTGACATGCCACTTGGATGCAGTGCATGGCTGGATGGTGAGCTTCGCTATAGCTGTGGAAATAATAGTGGTAGTGTGTGTCAAAAAGACATATGGTAATGATGCCATTCAGCTGAACCTTCACTGCTGATTTTCCTCCATCCCTGTCTTCATTTCCATCTGTGTGTATATCCCTATACCTCTCCACTGTCTGTCTGTCTGACTCACTGTCTATACATCTGTGTTTCTGTCTGCTTGACTTCCTCTCTGTCCATCTGTCTTTCTGTCTGTCTGATCTACTGTCTGTCTCTTTCCACTGTCTGTCTGCCAGCCACTTTCTCTGTCCCTAGCTCTGATAGCCTGTCCAACTTTCTGTCTGTCTGACCTACTGTCTGCCCATCTGTCAGTCTCTCTGTCCATTGCTCTGTCTGTCTGTCTGTCCATCTGTCTGACCTACCGTCTTTCCATTAATCTCGTCAGTCTCTCTGTCCATTAATCTGTCTACGTGCCCAACTGTCTGCCTGTCTGTCCATCTATCAGTTTTTCTGTCCATTGCGCTTTATTTCTGTTCATCTGTCTGACCTGTTGTCTATCCATCCATTTGTCAGGCTATTTGTCTCTTATTTTTTCTGTCTGTCCAACTTTCTGTGTGTCTGACCATCTGTCCATCCATCTGTTAGTCTCTGTCCATTGTTCTGTCTGCATGTCCAGCTTTCTATCCATCTGACTTATAGTCTGTCCATCTGCCTTTTGGTCTGTCCATCTCTCTGTCTCTCTAAATTATCGCCTGTCCATTTGTCTGCTCATCTTTCTGACCGCCTTTCTGTCCTTTGCTCTGTATACATCCATTTGTTAATTACTTTGTCCGACTTCCTGTGTATCTGTCTGAACGATTATCTGTCTGTCTGTTCGTCTGTCTGTGTGTCTGTCTGTTTCTCTATCCATCTTTCTGTCTGTCCATCCAACTGCCTGCCTGCTGTCCATCACTCTACATGACTGTCTGCCTGCTTGTCTTTCTATTATTCTGTCTGTCTGTTTGTTTTCTGTCTGTCTGCCTATCTATCTGTCTGTCACCTTATTTTGTCTGTCCCTCAGTCTGTCTGTCCATCTGTGAATGTCAGTTTGTAAATGATCAATTTCAATGATGATATTTAATCATTTTTGTTATTGACACACAGTAGTCAGTTATATTTTAAAACATCTGAAAGTGTTGTTGAAATATCTATAGTTATGAGCAGGAAGATGCTGAATTTCGGAGCCTATGAATAATCCTGAGGGTCAACAGAGTCTAATCCTACTGCATTATATATGTGCATCCATCATTACATGCAGGTCTGACCCTCTTACTGACTCTTCAGTCCTGGGTAGTCAGTGTTTGTTTGGGAAACACCACGTGATGAGATTTGCAAATGGATTTATTGAAGACCCATGCACCTTATGAGCCTCCCATAAATCAAAATGGCTGCCCTTTTGCCCGCTCAGGTGTCCATTAATTCAGATTAGAGTCCACAGCTGTTCACACTACTGCACCTTGCTTCAGTTTGACTGATGGAGGGAAAAGCACGGGTGATTGATGTCCTCTCCTTGCCCTGTTGGTGCAATTAGCTTCTCTTCACTAACCGCTATCTCTCTCCAGCCGCCAATCTGGCCCTTTCAATAGGAGAGAGATCGATGGAGAGAGTGTGTGTGAGAGAGTGTGTGTGTGAGAGAGAGAGAGAGAGAGTAGAAATGGAAGGCTTCTATTTAATTGTGCTCCATCCTGCCCAGAAAACCTCCTAATGGTGTTTTGTTTCAGTCTCTGTGTGCACTCATTTGATTCTGGCATCGATGCTGAAGTGTTTATTTGAACTTCTTTGTCCAGCTAGCTAATGGCACGGCTGCTCCTAGAGAGCCAAGACTCTTCCATTTAGCCACTGGTTATTGCTGGGAGTCTGAATCGCAGGTGATTTTGTCCTGTCACTGTTGGTTTTAGCTGTTCCTGAGGACTCAGTGTGGCAATTTCTGCTACTATAAAAACAGTCAGAACCAATCAGGCTGGCAGCACTGCTGCTAACCGGCTGCGTTCCACTACTGCCACTGCAGAGGCTTTCAGACAGCTACAAGTGGCAAGCCGGGAATAATCTACTTGCAAATGAGCACTAACAACACAATTAGGAATTTTGCCTCAACAAAGTGGCAGTCTTGAGTCCTCTAAACATCAAAGGAAAATGTTGGCGGCAATGTTTCCTTCATAATGTTTGTGAGTACAGAGCTTCGACTAACAGCTTTTAAACCTTCTTTGGCTTGTTTAAAAGCCTTCTGGAAAGTACACACAAAGACATATACATAAGGCCTTTTGTGGGCATTTCCATTGTTTACTAATTTTAGTGAAATTCTACTCTGCTAATCTTAACCCTACTCTAAAGTTAAAGGAATATTTGGACAAAATGTCTAATTTACAGTATGTACAGATTGGGTTAAGTGGTTTCTGACATTGTATGACATACTGAGTGTGTTTACATGCACTTAATCGTCCAATCATAATCAGATTTCTGCACTCATCTGATCGCTCAAGTGGTCATGTAAACAGCATGCACAGATTTCTTAGATCAGATTAAGGCCTGGAAATCTGATGAAGAAATCTGACAAAGAGAGGATTTTAGCTGAGTAATGTTTTTTTTTTTTCTCCAGTGCAAGTAGATCTGCTTACTCGGATGTATTTTGGGTTTCTCAGTCTGCGCAGGCACAAAAACAGCAAGCAGCGTTTAACACAGCAGCTACGAGATGGCAACACAACTCATTCAAAGCCATGCTGGAAGCAATTGCATGCTTGACAAAATGAAGAATAGCAATGAGTTTTATGTTACCTTTACATCATGTTTTCTTCTATGAGTTCATTGGCTGGTCACAAAGCAGGTATCCATACATTGCCTGGCTCATGTGGACCTGGAGTTTTCCCGTTATCTGATTACACAAGTGTATGTAAACCTGTTGCACGGACTACTGACAAAATCAGATTTTCTGCAGTTTGCAGATTATTAAGTTCATCTAAACACACTCAGTGTTATTTATAAAAAAAGTGTGGCCAAAATTCAGGCTACATGGAGGCTACTGCTGTTTTCGGTTACTTTGTTGTATTTTGGTCCATTTTTATTATAGTATAGAAGAGTGGAGCACAACCTAACACATTTAGGTTTTTTCGAAGTAATTATTTTAAGATAATTTATTTTTTAATATTTTTTTATACAAGCAATCAACGCATCTCTGCTACATATGAAAGCAGGGTTAACTGCAACAGACAAAGGGGCTTGTATCAGTCACTAAAAAGTCTTGTAAGTTAATGCAAATGAATTGATTCTATACAGTTCTATGTTCTTCAACAAAACAAGCGTTCCAATGTAAATACATAAGAATATATGCATCAAAATAAATGTAATTGGCAAAACAAGGGTGTGTCAAACACTGGCAAATCTTTACCCCTTAAAAGGCCAGGGTCCACTGGCAGGCCCAAAGTTTCATTACACATTTCTATAACCCAAGAATAGCTCAGCCAGTTTGCATTGAAGTCCCTGTGCTGAATAATAAGCCTTTGTATGTAATAAGCCTGGGATTTTAAGGGGTTATCTACAAGGTACAAAAGCTCATTTTAGCATGATAAAATGTATTTTACTTACATGATATTTGACATTATTGATGATTCTGTGCATAAAATGTACAAACAATTTTGAACAATTTAGAGGCTCACCATGTGAAGACTTAAAAACAGTGCTATATTACAGCCCTCAAGAAGATGAATTAAAGTTATAGGTGTGAGTTCTGTGCTGTTTTCCTAGTGTAGTAAGGTTACATTACTACATGATTACATTTGACTTTTTCACCAAACTGTTCCCTCCACCTTAGGAATCAAAAGCAAGTTTTTGACCTCTTTACTTTTTTTTTTTACAAAAGCATATATATATATATATATATATATATATATATATATATATATATATATAATGTTTTCCTCATGGGGACCATCCCAGTGTCCTCATAATGTCAAACACTGTCATGTTTTCAGTCTTCCTCGGGACATTTTATTTGTCACATAGAGGTAAATACACAAATACATACACACACTGACAGAGCAGGTACTGAAGCTCCATTCATCATACTGACACAACATTGTTTGACATGAACAGTGTTTGTCTCACCTTTTCTCATGTTTCTGCTTCCGCCACATCTCACACCACGTCCTTTCAGACAGCACTTGCTGCATCAGTGCATACACTTCAGTTTAACCAATTACATTTGAGTGACAGAAGTCAATTTGTCTATACCTGCCTGTTTGAGCCCGCCGCACGCATGCTTAGACACTTCCTTTTCTCCCTCCAGTCAAGCTTCCATTTTACATTTCATCAGAGCAGCAGGGATGAAGTGGGATTCTGAGAATTACAGGAAATAGTGAAAAATGTTCAAATGTGCCGACTGATTAATACACTATACTCTTCTAAAGGTGCCAAAAAGGGATCTTTGGAGCGAGGCCACAGAAGAGGCACTTTTGGTTGCATAATGAAATGCATTCTTCTTTCCTTTGACTATTTTTCCCACTTTTGTGTAAGTTTATAGCCAATATTTCCAAGCTCTCTTTTTCCTTTAGGATTATCCATTAGCAACATGGCCTCAGTGTGAATAAGTGAGCCAAACCTCTGAGGGCTGAATAGGCAGATGCTGCACAGTGCTGTGCAAGAGTCAGAGACTGCTTTAATTACGTTCAAAAAGGCAATTATAAGGGAAAAATGTCCTTTTTTCATAGAATTAGGTTTAAGATAAAAATCTTATAAAAGGGAAAAGTCAATGATAAAGTAAAAGAGGAGTTTCCAAAACTGGAGCTTGAAACACGGTATAATTAAAAGTATAGAGAAATTGTGACTTCTAACAACTGTGCAAGAGTTGGTAGACCAAAAAATGGACAAATTAACTGTCCATCCCAGAGTCCAGACCTCAGCATCACTGAATATGTTTGTAACAACCTGGTCAGTGAGAAGCAGCGTAACGAGGAGCAACGAGGCGGACGCATACGCTGAGATAAGCGAGTTTTATTGAGGGCAAATCCAGGGTCATGGTCTAAACAGTGCAGGGTCAATGAGCCAATACGGAGAGCAGGAGGGACAGACATAATGAAAATAAACATGTTACACAAACAACAGGGCCAGATGATCAAACAACACACAACACATCAAACCTGAAACATATCAAACAAAGACCAATGAAACCAAGGAGCAAACACAGGGCATAAATACACAAGGGATAACAGGACACAGGTGGAAACACAGGTGGGAACAATCGGGGGCGGAGTTACAAAACAAGGGGCTGGACTGGGGATCAAAACAAAGAAATCACATGGACTAGACTAAAACACAGCATGAACACATGGACAGGACTGGGAGGGGCCAATCATGACAAGCAGAAAGCACAACCAACTTCTATGACTGAACTTTGGAAGTGGGAAAAACATCCCAGCTAATTCCTTAAAAAAACAAAAAAAAAAATGAAAGAAAACCTTCTGAAAAGAATAAAAGCTGTAATAAAACTCAATACTGAATACTGAAAATACAAAATCTCGAAAATGTTATTATATTTAGTTGTCGGGATTCTGTCTAATTTTCTGTAATTTGGTTTTTCCTGTTATTGAGAAATTAATGACTTATATTTAATGCCTATGTGTAACGGGGAGCAGGGAGGCGGACGCACACGCTGAGATAAGCGAGATTTATTATGGGCAAATCCAGGGTCGTGGTCAAAACAGTGCAGGGTCAATGAGCCAATACGGAGAGCAGGAGGGACAGACATGACAAAAACCAGAATCAACACAACAAACGGTGACCGAGACATCAAACAAAGACCGGCAAACACACGGGGAAAAAACAGTGCTTAAGTATACAGGGAAAACGAGGGACAGGTGAAAATCGGGAATCGGGGGCGGAGTTACAAAAGAGGGGCAGGACTACAGATACCAAAACAAACGCACATGGACTAAACCAAAACACGAACACATGGACAGGACTGGGAGGGGCCAATCGAGACACTATGTTAACCAGACATTAAATAAATGAAATGTGGTTGCTGACTTTTGTGCACTACTGTACATGGTAATATGTAATATGAATTTTATGAATTCCAAGTGGACTGCTTTTGTAACTTAGTTTCTTAGGACTGAGGCTATAGTACCAGCGCAGGTGCTCAGGTACAATTTGGGTCTCTTGGCAGTGGAAATGAACTGTACTGAACCGCACCTCCACCTCCAAGGCTATGTTCACACAGGAGGTAAAAGCAGCCCAAATCCGATCTTACATATGTGACACATATGTGGCATCTTTGTGGCAGTGTGAACAGAAAAAAACACACTGAATCTGACTTTTTCATTTCTGATTTGAGACATTTTTATGTGGTACTGAAATCTGATACGTATTCGCAATGCGACCCAGTCTGAACAGCCAGATCGGAATTCATGCTAGTTTTATGTCAATACAACCAATACAATCGATAATTTCACGCTGCTCAGACCTCATAAACATCTGGGATGATGTTTCTGTACAAAGAATTAGAAGAAACAGACCAAAAAACCCTTCGAGATCACGTTTAAATGATATTGTGAACAGCCAAACAAAAAAAAATCACATTGGTAAGAAAATCTGATTTGGGCCACTTTTACCTGCTATGTGAATGTAGCACAAGTGACCTGCACTACCCCTGAGTGCCCACGCTGGATTTGGTTATTGTTCTTTCCAGAATAAGTGTGCCAACCTGCAACATATAGGTGGAGCTAGAAATAGCATAGATCACTGATTGTTCAAATACAGTCATCCCAGAACCACCACTCAAGTGGAAAAACAGTGGAGAATATATAAATATAAAATATATTTGTAAGAGTGCAAGCAAATCTCCACAACTAATTCAAGTTTTCTATTAGTTCAGCATTTTATGGCTATGATGTTTATCACACGACACCAGCAGAGAGCCAATCAGCATGTGTTCGGATGATTAATAAAATATTCATGCTTGAGACATTTAGCAGATGATTATTATGACATTATTGTGGCTCAGGCTATGGCTTTTCTGAGCCAGCACTTAGCAGAAACACAAAATTACAGCTTGATTTTTTTTTTTATTTGGTAGAATCACAGCAGCAACAAAGAACACTGATTGCATGGGCTGACATGATTACAATGTTGTCAAAAGTGGTCCAGAAAAAGCTACACCAGAGCACTGGTTTTTCATTTTTATTCATTTATTTGTTGTGCCAGGAAACATAACATAAATATGCCCCCATTATTAGCAGTACAAAACAATTTATTACAATTTCAACTTCAGATTGTTATGTGATCTCACATTTCACAGATAAAAAGATTGCTAACTCTTCAAATAATGCAAATATGCAGAAATTCTATTCAGAAATGGATGTTGGCTAATAGTTCTTTGGCCTTACAGTGATAAAATGTCTCAGAATTTCCTGCCTTGCGTTCCACAATACGAGTGGCTGGCCTTCACATAAAAATTGGCTAAAAAGGAACATATCAGGATTTGGATAAAAGTGAGAAAATAGTTTTTCAACTGACCTGTAAGCCCTGCATTTTGGGTTCGGATGGAGGGTTTGGGACACCTCACCTTCCTCCAAAACTTTCCTAGGTATGTTTGTTTTTTGCTGTTACTTTTCAACTAAGAAGAAAAAACTTGAATGGTATCATTCAAGAAAAAAATAAAACAGCTATTTACTAACACTGAAAAAATCCAGCATCACCAAACGGTCTTCCATGGTATGAGATGCACATTTTGAATGAATAATGTTTGACAGTTTCTATGGAAATAGAAATAGAAATGCTTTGGCCTGAAGTTTCGTTTAAACACCTTTGAGATAAGCTTGCAAGCTGACAAGGAAAAATGCTCCTTTTAATTAAAACCACTTCAAAATACTCTCCAAAAAGTGTACCCAAACTTTTCACAGTTGGTCTTGAACCTAAGTGGACAACCTCCTAAGGTTTGGACATCTTGTCGGGATTTCACAAATTTGAATTCTGACAATATCACAAGCCTTTTTTTTGCTGCAATATTAATATTACTTTTATTTTTATCAATAACATCTGCGTTTGGCCACTACTGGCTGATATTAACGGCCAACCGATAAATTAGTGAGGTCCTAGTGGAGGATGCAGATTTTTCTGTTTTGAATTTTACAGATAAAACCATAAAATTATGGAAGATTCCATGTATTAAGCTAGAGAGTTTTCCTGTACATACACTGAGGACGTGTTGTAAATTAACAAATGTTTCCAATGTAGGAGTGATAGAATTGTCCATTGATCTAAAATGTCATTTTTACAGTTTTTACAGTGATATAGGGCAGATGAGTTCACATGATATGCAGCTTTCAGCCTTATATCCACTAGGAAACCAGAATTTATGTGTATAGTGGGGTTCAAAAGTCTGAGACCACCTTTGAAAACTAGATTTTTTTTTCATTTAAAACAAAGCAAAGTCAGGACAAGTTTAAATGAAGTATAAATATGGAAGATTCTGCACTTAAACAAGATGTTCACTCAGATTGTTTTGCTGATAATATAATTAGTAATAATCTAATATTTCTCATTATGAAACTGTTGTAGTGACATTAAATTATTCAACATAATTTAAGAAAACTTTTAACTATTTGATGTCATTTTCTTTGTAAAATTATCTCCATTCACAGATGCTTATAGTTGGATATATATACAGTGGGGCAAAAAAGTGTTTAGTCAGCCACTGATTGTGCAAGTTCTCCTACTCAGAAAGATGAGAGAGGTCTGTAATTTTCATCATAGGTACACTTCAACTATGAGAGACAAAATGAGAAAAAAAATCCAGGAAATCACATTGTAGGATTTTTTAAGAATTTATTTGTAAATTATGGAGGAAAATAATTATTTGGTCACCCACAAACAAGCAAGATTTCTGGCTCTCACAGACCTGTTACTTCTTCTTTAAGAAGCTCTTCTGTCCTCCACTCCTTACCTGTATTAATGGCACCTGTTTGACCTCATTATCTGTATAAAAGACACCTGTCCACAGCCTCAAGACTGTCCAACAGTCAGACTCCAAACTCAACCATGGCCAAGACCAAAGAGCTGTCGAAGACAACCAGGAAGAAAATTGTAGACCTGCACCAGGCTGGGAAGAGTGAATCTACAACAGGCAAGCAGGTTGGTGTGAATAAATCAACTGTGGGAGCAATTTTAAGAAAATGGAAGACATACAAGACCATGGATAATCTCCCTCGATGTGGGGCATCACGCAAGATCTCAACCCGTGGGATCAAAATGATCATGAGAACGGTGAGCAAAAATCCCAGAACTACACAGAGGGACCTGATGAATGACCTGCAGAGAGCTGGGACCAAAGTAACAAAGGCTACTATCAGTAACACACTACGCCAAGAGGGACTCAAATCCTGCAGTGCCAGGCGTGTCCCCCTGCTTAAGTCAGTACATGTCGAGGCCCGCCTGAAGTTTGCCAGAGAGCATATGGATGATCCAGAAGAGGATTGGGAGAATATCATGTGGTCAGATGAAATCAAAATAGAACTTTTTGGTAAAAACTGAACTCGTTGTGTTTGGAGGAAGAAGAATGCTGAGTTGCATCCCAAGAGCACCATACCTACTGTGAAGCATGGGGGTGGAAACATCATGCTTTGGTGCTGTTTTTCTGCAAAGGGGACAGGACGACTGATCCGTGTTGAGGGAAGAATGAATGGGGCCATGAGATTTTAAGCCAAAACCTCCTTCTATCAGTGAGAGCATTGAAGATGGAACGTGGCTGGGTCTTCCAGCATGACAATGATCCCAAGCACACCACTCGGGCAACGAAGGAGTGGCTCCGTAAAAAGCATTTCAAGGTCCTGGAGTGGCCTAGCCAGTCTCCAGACCTCAACCCCATAGAAAATTTGTCGAGGGAGTTGAAAGTTCAGGTTGCCCAGCGACAGCCCCAAAACTTCACTGTTCTAGAGGAGATCTGCAGGAGGAATGGGCCAAAATACCAGCTACAGTGTGTGCAAACCTGATGAAGACTTGCAGGATACATTTGACCTCTGTCATTGCCAACAAAGGTTATGTTACAAAGTATTGAGTTGAACTTTTGTTATTGACCAAATATTTATTTTCCACCATAATTTACAAATAAATTCTTTAAAAATCCTACAATGTGATTTCCTGGATTTTTTTTTCTTGTTTTGTCTCTCATAGTTGAAGTGTACCTATGATGAAAATTACAGACCTCTCTCATCTTTAAGTAGGAGAACTTGCACAATCAGTGGCTGACTAAATACTTTTTTGCCCCACTGTATATGTGTATATATATATATATATATATATATATATATATATATAGACTTGTGCAGTATGTAGTAATTTTGACAGAAAAAAAAGTAACGAATTAACACAGAAACAGCCGAATAAAATTCTCTCTTATTTCACTGACTTACAAATGAAAAAAGTTTTCTATAAATCACTTACCACTTGGAATGCTAGCTATTAACAGTTCTTTTACTTAATTAACATTGCTCCATAATGAATATTAATAAAATGGTATGTAATATATATATATATATATATATATAAAAATGTATTATGTCTGAAGTGAATTATCATTAATAGGTCATATGTTAGATGTAGCATTTATGTTACACTGCTACATGCTACCTGGGCTAGTCTTGCTAACCATGGGTGACATGTGGTAGTCGATTCTTGTTCCTCTGGTTATGTATAGTATGCATGCGTGCAGATGCTGGAGGGGGTCAGCTAGTCACAACATATCCTGTACTGCAGAATACGGTACACTGCTGCTACTGGCCATACACCGTCCAACACAGCATACACAGAAGTGAACGCTACTTCTGTTCAGTGCCGTAAGCTAGTATACAACACAATCACCAGCTTTGCCAGTTATCAAGAGTGAGGCATACAGCACAGCTGGCATCCAAACCTGGAACCCCAGCTGCACTGTGAACCTCCGGTTAGCAGGACGCTAGTTTTCTTCTCCTGCATTAGGCGGCCGCCCCATTACAATCTAAGTAGCATTTCAGCCATTTGCTCCAGAGCCTGCTGTCCATTAGCGTTACTGCGACCTCTTAAGAGCTAATTTCACATTAAATGAGACAAAATGTACCGGCCGCTGTTGCCGGTTTATTCCTGTGAGAGAATGTTTACGGGCCCGCTGGTTGGCTTTGATGGACGCACTCGGGCCCTTTGGAGAGTGTTTTTTCGCCGATGAGGATTGCGAGGCGGATTTGTTATTATATGTAATTACAGTGGAGCTGTCTCAGATGCTACAATAGGCAGCAAAGCGTCAGCAGCTGAACCATGCAATCAGGCAGAGCATTCAGGTGCACTAGAGCCATCATCAGCCATTTAAGTGCAGCTTTACACACAACTTCAGGAAGTGTGTTTTACTCTGGTGTTTTGCTGCAAGGTAATGCATGTGTGTTTGTGTGAGTGTATGTGAGAGTAGGAGAGTGTATTCGAGCATTTGCTTGGTAAAAAATGACAGTGCAGTATTTGTTGGCAAGCTTAATAGGATTTGAAAGAAACTGGTGTTATTCTGAAACAGCTTACTAGACAAAAAGGAAATAATGTCTTGAGTCTTGAAGTTTCTGCATAACTACTTTCAAATTAGGGATGTAAATAATTAAACACAGCTAAAAACAAAGGTGTTCACAACCACGTTTTTTAAAGGACAATAGCACAACTACAACAATATACCATACTGATGTAACATAATGCTCTATTTAAGCTGGATTATTATCCCAGGGGAGCTCTAATAATTTATAATTCGTAATTTGTTTGATTTGACTGGCTGATTCGTTTGGCTTAAAGGATCTCTGTAATATCCCCAAAGTACCACAAAAAAACCTGAATTGAAACATCATCACATGGATCTTCAAATCAGCATTATGCAACAGGCACCACACTTGCAATGACAACACATTATTTGGCTAAATTATATATATTCTAGCTTTAGGCTAGTAAAGTGGGTTCAATTCGTTTACCAAATGCTGCCCAATAAGACAGAAAACACATTGCCTTGCAAGAGGTGCTTTAAAGGTCATTTTCCTTTTCCTTGTAATATGGCCATCACCATATGTGTATTTCAATAGTCTCATCATAAGGATTAAAGAATTGGGTCAAATTTAGCTCCACTTTAGCTGTTAGCCTCATCTTCAGGTCACAAAAATATAAATAAAGTGAAGCAATGTCTCTGTGAGGCTAAAGTCAGCTTCTCGTTTGCAACCATCTTATTTGAATTTTCCCATTCCACGTTAAATGCTGCAACAGTTACATGTTAGGGTGCCTACACACTAGAGGCTGACGCAGCATGAAAAACACAGTCCCCCAATGTATTTCAGTTAGAATGCTGTGTTAGCTCTGTCAGACTAGAAATGCACCTGTATGCAGTGAAAAAGAGTGTCAACAAAGTTCTAACCTTTTCGACTATTGCTGCAACAGACTCTGACAGGGAGGCACATCAATCAATAGAAACGTGCAGGCAGAAAAGGGACGAAAATCCAAGCTGGAGGACAGTGGAGACGCTGTGTACTCTTTTCCTGTTCTATATGAAATCTTTGCCTTTGTGGGTGTTGTCTGCTTGGCTCTGTATATGGCCATCACCCAAATTTTCTTTCGATGGACCATATTTCTTTGTTTCTGCTCCAAATGTTTTGTTTCCTGATGGATTTCGAACTGTACAAGCTCCGGCCCACAGCTGTGTTCACACCTTCTAGGCATACAAGATCTGTTGTTTTAGTGATATTGGATAACACTAATGGCTGTTAACCATATTGGATAATAGCTCACACTCTCTGACTGCTAAACTGGATAAACTGAGAAGCACATTCAGTGGCTGTCTGTTACAGCTGCACTGTGTTAAATAGCGCCATGTGAGATCTTTCTTACCCACTGCAACGAGTCTCCTTACTGCAGAGATGGTACTGATCTTCTGCTGTCTGAACTGTGCTGAACCACATCACTGTATCTCCTCTCCGATTAATACACATTATGCAATACATCATAACTGCTACTGTAATGAAACTTTCACTATGCACTTTACACTGTAGTATTGTTGCAACTCTGAGTTATGTCTATAGTATGTGCTTTTAGTTTACCTCATACCAGTTAGTACCTGTTATCATGGAAATACAACATATCTATCTCATATGCCATGTGAATATGCAAATAGATATACTTTTATTTCCCTTGCAATGTTGCTACTGAAACATTATCTATCCATCTATCTATCTGTCTTTCTGTCTATCTGTCCATCCATCCATCCATCCATCCATCCATCCATCCATCTCTCTCTCTCTCTCTCTCTCTCTCTCTCTCTCTCTATGTGTATGCAGTATGCATATGGTTTCATTTCTTTTGGCAGCCAATCTGAGCTTCACTAGTCCCACCATGTCTTTATGAATAGCTCTTATTTACCCTCCCACACCTTTTGCATGGCGATGCACTGTTGCTGACAACTTTTCTGAATCTGACCTATATAAAGGCTGGAAAATCATCATGTAAAAATGAATAATAACTGTATTTTATACATAAACCAACATACATGCAACAAGTGGATACCAGGGAAAAGAAGGAAAAAAAAGATAAATGTAAGAGACATTTAATACAAATTAATATTATTTTAAAGCTACTAAATGAACCAAACATGAAAATAACATAGTCTTAAAAGCAAGTTCTTTCTTCACTACATCCATGTAGTGTCTGTGCATATAACAATCCTCAAAGCCATATCAGTGCTACTGAAGAAGGCAAAACTGGGTGCCTTATAAATTTAGAATCCCTGCAGTCACATTAGCACATACATCCCCCAACCGTGCACGCACCAATTTGGTTCTGAAAGGGGAGTGTTGCCTCCTCCCGACCCTTCATCTCCATGGCGACATGCCAGGGCTGGTCAAGGCCCGAAAAGGCCAAAAGGAAGCAGGAACAAAAGAAGGCAGGTCTAGGAGCGAGAGATTGTGTACTTCCTCTTTGTGTGTGTGAGAGATTAGGCCTGTACATCTGCTGCCTTCCATTACGAAAGCAGCCGAGAGGACACAGGCAGGGCTATCACCACCTGGTAGGCAAGCCTGAGCTGAATAGGGTGGGGGCGTGGGGGGTAATGAATGATAGGGGCTTAGGATATGTTTCTTAGGCTTAAGTTTGTCAAACCTCAAGGAACTGTTTTTGGCCTTCAGACTCAGAAACAGGCAAAGGTTTTCTGAAGGTATAAAAATATAACTGGGAGGCCGGTTAAAAAATGCAGGGGAAATAAAGTGTCAATTGTGAATTTTAGTGCACCTTACATTGTTTATTAGCAATTCTGTCACCAAACACACAACAACAACTACTAATTACAGTACTAATAATGCTGAATATGAGTGGAAGAGTGGTTAAACCTGCGTTCTCAGTGGATTTGTTCAATAATTCCATTCTTAATTCTCACACGCTGCATCTACCTCTACGTCACGCATGCATCCACAAAGGCAGATTCAACTAATTATTACTCTAACTTAGAATAATAGCTGAATTAATTATGGCTAAATTAAAGCAATGCCGCACTTTGCAGTGCTCATGTTGTGTCCAGTTTTCCTTTGAGTGGTTCCTCTTGCATGCCAGACTATATTTTTACTTTTAACATTCTAGTCATCAGACTAATCTGATTTCATTTAGTTTATGGTGTGTCATCAGCCACAGTGTGTCATGGCTGAAGAAATGTTGTGAAGCATACCTGTCAGATGTTTTTTTGTTTAGCTGCAGCAAAAATTAAAAAAAAAGTGTAAGGAGGTAGTTTCAGACTCAGGCATAGATAGTTGCATCACTTGGAAAGCAAGATTTTAAATATTTTTTAATGGGATTAACCACCACTCTGGAATGTTTTCCAAATATTCACTCTGCTTTAGAATGTTCTTCCATATTCACAGTGATCCACAGTTTTAGAATGTTCTCCCTCCTTTCATACTGTTCTACAATATCCTGAATTCATCCACACTATTCTAGAATGTTCGACTCCCTTCAATGCTATTCTTTGATGCTCTTCCCCAATTCATGCTGTTCAATAATCTTCATACCCAATATTCTGTGTCTTCTAGAACATTATCCCTATCCACACTGTTCTAGAATGTTCTCCCAATACATAATGTTGTAGACTGTTTGCTATATTCATAGTTTTCTAGAATGTTGTCCTAATTCACACTGTTCTAGAATGTTCTCTCCTTGTTCATAGTGTTCTATAATATTCTTCCCCAACCCACACTGTTCTAGAATGTTCTGTTTCTAAGCTGTTCTCTGAGGCTCTTCCCAAATTCATTGTTCTAGAATTGTTCATTGTTCGTCCATATTCACAGCCTTCTAAAACATTATCCCCATTTACACTGTTCTCGAACGTTCTCCCCGTTCATAATGTTGTAGAATATGTGTTATATTCGTGGGCTCCTAGAATGTTATCCTAATCCACACTGTTCTAGACTGTTCTCTCCCCTTACTATTCTAGACGGTTTGCTATATTCATAGTCTTCTAGAATGTTATCCTAATCCACACTGTTCTAGACTGTTCTCTCCCCTTACTGTTCTAGACGGTTTGCTATATTCATAGTCTTCTAGAATGTTATCCCAATTCACACTGTTCTAGAATGTTCTCTAACCATTATACTGTTCTAGAAGGTTTGTTATATTCATAGCCTTCTAGCATGTTATCCTAATTCACATTGTTCTAGAATGTTCTCTCCTTGTTCAAACTGTTGTAGAACATTGGCTATATTAATAGTGTTCTAGAATGTTATTCTAATTTACACTGTTCTAGAATGTTTTCCTGTTCACACTGGTCTTGAATGTTATCCTCATTCACACTGTACATACATACTGTTCTAGAACATTTGCTCACATCCACAGTAAAGTGCCTCCCTGCTTCTGACTGTTCTAGATTTTTTTAGGTGGAATGTAAGCTTAGCTGAGGGCGTTTTTGTGGGTTATGGTATAGTTTCAGAGAAGCATGAGTAAATGGTTGTGTTATATGGACTATCTGTCTGCGAGTGTGGAAGTTGTCACATCGTCTTTTCTGGTTGGTGCTTTGAGCTATCCCTCATTCTCTTTTTTAGATCAACTCAAGCTGTGTTCATGCGCCCCTTCACGTCACCCATGAATATTTTTTGCACACCTTCTCTCCTGTTTTTTTACACTTGAGCTATTTAGAGCTGTCTTCACACTTCCCACTTCCAATGGCCCAGTGAACAACCCATTTCTTCTGGTGTCGACAGGAAAAGAATATCTACTTGAGATATCTGAGCTCAATTCCAGCCATCTTGACTTCTGTGATGATATCTAGACCCGGTATAATTTCGCTATAGAATTGAGTGGAGATGGGCCTGATTATTTTGGGCATGTAGTGCACAGTGTTATCTTAAGCTGCTTGACACTGAAATCTTTTTCTTTTTCTAGTTAACCCCATATGCCCTAAGGACCTATTCCTAGACTTCATTTCATATTATTTCATATTATATTTTTGTTTCACATTAGTTACCAAATCATTCATAGTTATAGGTCTTTAGATTAATAACTGGCTAATGAGGCAGAAGTTAAGGGGTTAATCACATATGCAAATTTATCAGATGTATCATTCTATCTGACAGTGCAATAGGCCAAAAATTGGATTTAATCTTGGAAATATATATACATTGGTGAAGATGTGTTTAAGCTTATCATTTCTGGCAGGTCATTGGCATTCACCTTCACTGAAAGCAATTTGACTTGCATTCCGAATGAAAGAAGAACATCTCAAACCCGGAGGGGAAAGTTAATTCCATCTTCCCGGCAAACAGAAGGGCTCCAAAATTCACAGCGCTTTCAGCAGTGGAGCAGGGCTGCATAATATATCATTTGTTAATCAGTATCTACAATACATAACATTAAACTGCAATTGCAATATGTAATATAAGTGGTATTCTGACCATATTGTGCAGCCCAAAATACTGAGATACTGTCTTAAGACAGCATTTGATTTTTTTTTAAATTCTGCCTAATCTAGTTGTTAAGATGTAAATAACATCATTCAGAATGGCTTGGTGTGAAATGTGCCATTCTAGAGAAAAATCTGAATTGTTCACAGTGGTGGTGATAGGAACCAAATGACAGAAGCAGTTAATGTTTCTAAAAGCTTTCTTCCAGAAAGCTATTATATGAAATTAAAGTTATTGCATGGGATGGTTACGAATTTGTTGCCGGATGCCGGAGGCATAGCTTTATGGTAGTTTTGTGGTTCTGACCTATATTTTGGAATCCATTCATAGTAAAGGGCTAACCGCATGGCGTTGTAAGGTGCAATAAATAAATAAATAAATTATATATATATATATATATATATATATATATATATATATATATATATATATATTATATAATTATATATATATAATAAATAAATAAATTGGTACCCAATAAAAATATATTTTTTATTCATTTATTTTTGCCTCAACTTTACCATTTGAACATTACATTAAAAAAAAACATTTGTAGATCTACTAGTCACTTTTATAGTAAATAAAATGTCTATAACTGTTCTGTAGAAATTGCAGCCCCTGGTTCCTATAGTCACCATTATAAAGAAGTTGCTAAGTTTCTTTACAACAAACCCTTTCACAACAAACCACTCTGAATGACTTTGTTTACATCTCAGTGACTGAATTATGTATAAATTATTAAACATTTTTGTTATGCTCCTTTAACTTCACCTTTAAATGCCCCGTTTCTTCATTTTGGCTTTGAAATTTCAATTGCTGAGTGATGATTGTGGCTTGAAATTAGCTGGAATGCACCAGAACCCCATTCCAGGAATAAACACTGAGATGCAATAGTGTTCTAGCTTAGATCTCAAAACCCTAGGTAACTATTTTTAAAAGGAAACTGGGTATAGTTGGTTTACTCTGTTCTAAAGTGTGTGCATGAAGTGAAGTGTCAATTGAATATGCCTTGCATCTCATTCAATCAATGGAAAGTCACTGTACTGCCCATCCAGTCTCATTGGTAACAGTTGTACATTACACTATATGTTTGGAATGTAAAGGCAGCCCAAAACATCTACAGTCAGTAATAAAAATGGTCTTCTGCTTTCTAATTTTCTTCAAACCTTGGTGGCATTTGTTTGGATATGTAATCTATTGAATATAATTCATATTATTTGCTGTGTTTATATCATATATATTATGTGTTTATTGCTGAAAATTTCAGTCAACAAGCTCTCAGATTAAAATATCCTCTATAATTTGGCATGTCAGTTAAGTGACTCGATTATAAGTAAGCCAGATGACTGATATCCAGCTAGCTAGCCAGACAACGTCAGCAATTCATTGTAAGCTATGTATCGATATAAGTAAGTATAAATAGATTTCATGTAAAAGTACCTGGACCCTGAGCGTTTAGACAGTCTAAATCAAATAATGAGAGAGGAAATTTAGTATTCCCGATGCAATAATGGCTGTGACAAGCATTTTACAGTTTTCTTTGCCATGTTGGAAAGCTTGTCACTAATTATCAGTAGTTCAAACAAAAGTGACACTAGCTTATGGGAGGTGTTTCTCTATGGTGTTATTAGTTTAATGTCTGTTCCTCTTAGCTTCTGAACAAGTTCCGTTATGTTTTTAAGCATTCAAAGTGCCATTTTGTTCCACTTCCAGGCTGTTCTCTTAGAAATGGTATCATATGTATGAGACAATTAATGGTAAACAATTTTATAGAGGTTTAAGTTGCAATAAAAGTGTTCAAAAAAGTGAATTTGTGATGTTTAATTAAAGCATTAACAATTTTAAGGTCTGAAAGGTAAATGCATATTCTAAATATAGATTGTGATTTATTTCCAATAATCAATCAGAAGTACTGTTGTTTGCAATGTATATAATTTCAGGGTTTTTAGAGGCCCCTGATGTAGGTCAAGCTAAATGGAGGGCCCTCCAGCACACCCAAAATTGTATTATACATTTCTATAACTTGATAAATAGTTCTGCCAGTTTGCATTGAAATCCCTGTAGTTGCTGAGTGATAAGCCTTGGTATGGAATAAGCCTGGGATTTTTACATGTGTAGGAAAAAAGTGTTTTAAACTCTTTTGAGATGCCCTATTACTTTTAATGCACAATAATTATTGTTTTTCAGTGTGAAGTTGCACCATAAACCAGAAATTGTAAGACAAGAAAAAACACACAGGGTTCCCCATGAAAATCTGGAAACCCATTTCCACTCCTGGTGATAATTCGTCACATTTGGGAATAGTTTATCTGGGTTATATGCCCTAAATTTGAATCTAGATTTGTTAGGCCTTTTTGTAAAGTGCAGTTGGAAATCTCCCTCTGTGTACACACTAATAATAGTTTGTCGGCCAAAGCTCTGACTTCTGCTTTTGGGAAAATATCCTGAGAATGTGTGTCGTCATAGAGGTCCAATAAAAGAACAGGGGAAAAAGAGTCATGACAGCTCTTTCCTGTCTACCTGTCTAGCAGTTAACACACTGGAACTAAGAGGCCTCTTGGGGTCCAAACTAATGACTCTCTGCATGAAATCCATCTTCTGGAACCAAGATGGAGTGCCTGTCATTCTGGTGTTGAGCTGTACAGTCTAAACAAGCAGCTGCTGAGCCTCGGGTTGGAAGCTGTGGAAGCTCTATTACATATCAGAGTCACTTGAATTAGTTCCAATTTAAGTAACACTCTGTTTCCAGTTGCCTCTGAATTTTTCTTATGTGTTAAGAAGAACTGTTGTGCAAGGATAAGGTATGCAGCATAAACTGCATTCCATGACTAAAACCTTTGCACTGAAACCTCTCAGCATGAATGGAAGGCGAAACTGCTTAGAAACCAATAAAACAGTGCAATTAACTCAAGCACAATACATACATACCACAGGCTCTCAAAACATGAGCAGCTTCATTCAAATAAATCGCATTTCTGTGGCACTTTGGTCTGGCTTGATTGTGAGTGCCTTTTAGAGTTCAAAATAAAATGCTACAAGCTATACAGGACTACAGACGTAAATGTGTGACATCCATTTGGGTTGGATTTGAAAAACCTATTGAGAAGACATTTCACTCAGCTCTGCCTTTTTGTGTCACCAGAGTAAGGCATCATTGGGAAGTGGAGTGGTACGATTTTGCCTGGAACATAGAGCAGCTGCCATGCAACTTTACCTGTTGAAACTAACAAAAAACTAAGCTGCACTTGAGTTGTATAATGTAAAGTCTCTTGCAACTCACTTGAAACTTAGCTGCAACAGTTGCAGGCAGCTGAACTTTGTGAAACAAGTTTCACTAAAACAGCTAGTTAAAGCGACAATAATACATCAAAGTGGAGCAGCTGTAGTATTGCATTACACAGTGAAAGTTGCATACAACTTGTTTAAAACCAACAAAAAACTAAACTGCTCTTGAGCTGCGTAATGTAAAGCCATCTGCAATTCACTTGAAACTTCACCACAACAGTTGCAGACAGCTAAACTCTGTGAAACAAGTTGCATGAAACAGCCAGTCAAAGCGGTGATAACATATTAAGTGATCACATCCAACAACATACTTTAAAATGACTGATTTCACTGGATCAATGGAAAGTGGTTTATTGGGTAGTTGAAAATTAAAGCCCCCTAACTTTTACCTTGCCCCACACTGACTGCAAGGTTGCTAGTTTTGTCAGTTTCCTAAAGCAGAACAATAAACATGAGTTTTATTTTAAAACAAATTCTTTAAACAGGTTCTTGTGTCAACATTTCTTCTTTGTTTTTAGCTTGCTCCTTTTGTAATTTGCATAGCTCGATTCATTTCTCTTTTGACACCCTGTAATCCTACAAAGAGCTTAGATGTGTTTGGAATCCAATGGATGGAAATTATTACAGCAGGGGAGGCTGAGATGCTCTCCTCAATGAAGCACATCATAGGTCGATGAAGCAGAGTGTGCTTCTGTGACAGGATAAGTGAGCCACAAGTAGGCCAAAACCATAACGGCTATATTCATTTTCAAAGGCTTGACATACAAACAACAGTTAAAATGCAAATATGCAGTAAAGAACCATGGATGTAGATAAAAGTACAGATAGGCAAATATGTAAATTACACCTCTTGGATGGCTTTACAGTGAGAAATATATGAGATGTCAAAATAATATGAACTGTAATCTAGTAACTAAATGTGAATTGCTTTGCATAACTGTCAATTTGCATAGAAACTATGTTGCAGGTGACTTAGAACATGCAACAAGTTGCATGGAATTTACCCTGCCGCACAACACTTAAGTTGGGGTTCTTGCTCTCTCTCCCTCTCTCTCTCTCTCTCTCTCTCTCTCTCTCCAAGGTCACTTTGATTACTCCATCCCACAAGCCTAACACTGCAAAGTTCCTCTGCCCAAGCTAAAATTTAAACTCCTGTTGGCGATCACGTGGCGATCATTAGGGTCCAGGTACCGGGGTCCATCGCATCATGTGCCATTTTGAAGCCAGTAGACCACAAACATTTTTAAAATGGCCTTTACTTATAATGGATGTGATGCCTCAAAAGAAATGTCTCCCAAATTCATATATATTGACCTTTTGACCTCAGTAAGCCCTGCTAGAAAAACCAGCATAACCCAGCATAGCTGGTCTCCAGCAAAACCAGGGTAAGTTGTAGTTTGGATGCTGGTATGCTGGTCAAATAGCTGACCCACCGGACCAGCATACACCAGCTTAGAACAGCATGGAATTCAAGCAGGACTCTGTTGTTAATGTAAGCAACAGATTTTTTAACAAATAAATTGAAATACTTAGAAAACAATCCAATACTTTTACATGATTTGTAGGTGTTGAACGTTATTCTATATTAAATGATATTACATATTAAATTTCCACAGGAATTAAACTTGTATTTTATGTTAAAATCACTAAAAATACCTCATAGGAACAAGGACCCTGTACTGAGCTATGGGAGTTGGTTTTTAATCTTGTCACCTTTTTCACTGCTCATAAATTTCCATGTGTGACAGTCAAACTATGAACACTAATCCAGATCAAATTCAGAAAAATGAAAACTTAATAAATTAGATCATGAGTAATAAGTCTCAAAGCCTGAAGTTTAAAGGGTTAAAACAGGCTCCATAAGCACACATGGAGGATGGAAGAGTGGCTTATTGAAGATATCCAAAACAGCAACAATGTATGGGAGGCAAATCCGTCCAAAAAGGAAATGAAAATGAAAAGAATAAAATGTAAATGCAAACCTCTTTTTGCCATTTCTTTTTCCAAACATCTGCGCAAATATCCTGTCAAAATTGAAAATTAAATGAAATGCCTTCATTTGCAATTTCAATTTCACATGAGCATGAGCCGTTTGTGACAAAAGTAAAAATAAATTGAAAACACCTACTTGTTATTTCATTTTAGTCATTATTCTGTTTTTTCATGGCCAAATCTAAAATGAAAAAGCTAACAGACAAAAGAAAACACAAACTTCACTTTGGCTTTGGCTTTTCTTCATGAAACACAGAATATGTGTCAAAACTAAAATCAGAATACAAAGTTTACTTTCTTATTACTTTTTCATAGTGATCGGCTGCAGATTCTGACAAAATGAAAATGAAAATAAATAAATCATAATGGGTAAATCAACAGCAAAGTGACAGTTTGTTATTTCATTTTTTGTTGTGGACGCGCTTTAAGTGTCAGAATGAAAAAGAAATTGAAGGAAAGAAGGAAAAAATCAGGAAAAAAATGAAGGAAAAAATCAGCACCACCTGCTGGAGATTCACTGTTCATTTTCCAGTTTTCAATTTCGTTTTCTAACTGACCAACATGCAAATATATGTTAATTAGCACTAGGCAGGGCTATGGGGTACATTTTAGGACAGCCCCAGCCTTCCGAGGAAAAACACGTCATGTCTCAGATCTGGTGACCAAATGGCCCTAGAGACAAGGTATCAGACCAAACGGCCTCAGAAAAAACTGTGAAAATGTTACACTGGCATTTATATCGACATACACCAAAGTTTTCTAAGTCATACGAACCAGTCTATGCTCGACCAGGCTTGTGTTTGGTCTGATACCTTTTCTCTGAGGCCGTTTGGTCTGACACCTTTTCTCTGAGGCCTCTGATGGCGATTCTGACGCAAATGGCTGAGGATGTCCTAAAATGTACCCCGTAGCCCGGCCTAGTGCTAATTAATATACATTTGCATGTTGGTCAGTTAGAAAAAGAAATTGAAAACTGGAAAATGAAAAGTGAATCTCCAGCAGGTGGCGCTGATGTTCGTTTTCATTTTCCTTTTCATTCTGACACTTAAAGCGGCCCACAACAAAACGGAATCATGAACTGTCACTTTGCTGTTAATTTTCGCATTTTCATTTTAATTTTGTCAGATTTGCAGCCGATCACTTTGAAAAAGAAATAAGAAAGTAAACTTTGCATTTTGATTTTAGTTTTGACACATATTCTGCGTTTCATGAAGAAAAGCCAAAGCGAAGTTTGTGTTTTCTTTTGTCTGTTAGCTTTTTCATTTTAGATTTGGCCGTGAAAAACCACAATAACGACTAAAATGAAATGACAAACAGGCGTTTTCAATTTAAAATTGAAATTGCAAATGAAGGCATTTCATTTCATTTTCAATTTAGAAGGATATTTGCGTGGATGTTTGGAAAAAGAAATGGCAAAAAGAGGTTTGCATTTGCATTTTATTCTTTTCATTTTCATTTCCTTTTTGGCCGGATTTGCCTCCCATAACAGTGAAGCATATGGAACAGACACTGAATGAGTTTTCTCTTGCACACATTTAAAAATGATGGTTCTTCGAGGGTTATTTGGTAAAGAAATTGGTTCTACATAAATGCATGTACACACAAAGAACCCTTTGCATGTTTAAATGTGTTTCATTTCATTGTGAAAGAGTTCTTCAGATTGATAGAGAATGTGCTGTAGATGGTTCTATATAGAACCTTTTTGAAAAGGGCTCTATATAGCACCAAAAGGGTTCTTATATTACCACAATGTCAAGCTTGTTACAGGAGAATCAACCTTTCTGGTCCTATATAGGACCCTTTTCAAAAAGGTTCTGTATAGAACCATGTTCTTTACTAAAGAACAGTTACAAAACCAACATTTTTAAGTGTGTATGAGCGGTAAGCTCTACATGCTAAAGACTGTCAGCTGTGTGAATGTTTTAAGCAGTCAAATAACTGATAACTTGAGCATGAACACTTGACAGTTTCTTTGTTTTGCTGTCTTATGGTGAACCAGACGTTTGCATAAAAAAATTTAATCTGCCACTTTGGGAACATTTTGTTCATCTATGATAGGAGAAATACTTTATTTATGCAAAATGAAGGTTTTCTGGTTCCTGCAGTGAAGGTTAATGGTGGATTAGCACTGAGCCTAGCAGTATTTAACAGGAGTGAAACACAGATGAAAAGAAAGATAGAAGTAAAACTGTGAGCGTTTTATTTAGGGATGACATTCTCACACTGAATTAGCCTTTTTTTATCTTCAGTACATCACTTTAGCAGCTGTTCACATCTTTCATTGCCCTGCTTGTCTGAGAAGGCGAGAGGGAGAGAGAGAGAGAGAGAGAGAGAGAGAGAGAGAGAGAGTGAGAGTAATTTTAATTAAAATCACTCCATTCCCCTCAACATAATTGCTACATATTCAGTTTGTATTTCTTTTGCACTTTTCTAACCTGAAACACAGCATATTTGACAGGGTTTTGTTGTAATGGCTTTTTCTTGCCTGATTGCTTTGGGAGTCTGAAAGCTCACCTGCAGGCACAGGTTCCAGCCTGAGTCAAGCTAAAATGCTAATTGCATTGTTAGGCTACTTCACTTTGCATTTTACTGAGGCACAGAGGCAATATCAGCATTTTAAATGGCAGTACACACTAAACCAGCCGGTGGTCACTGTCATAATAAATATTACAGTATCTGTGGGGTATCTACTTAAAACCAAATGGAAGGCTTTGGAAATCATTGAAATTGAACACAAAAATGAAAGTGTGCTCATTTCTCAGAATGTATAACGTGGAAAAAGCTCATGCATCCACTTGGTTGCCAAGGGCGCACTGGTGAAGTAAACTTAGACGCATGCCCATGCTTTACCCTTAGCAAGGGAGAAAGGAAGAGGAAGATGAGGGAGATGGTGTTGTCTCCGCTTTCATAGTTTGGGATAGTTTGTCGCTTTAGGAGAGATCCAATAAAAATCATTGCCCAGGTGTGCACTGCAGCAAAATCCATTGCTAAAAAAGGTCATTTCTCTAGGTTAAAAGATGTTCTCTTTTAACATCTGTCGTACGATGCTAGCAAAATGCGCACTATTGCCCCCCTTTTCATGAGGCATTGGATTGTCACACTCAGTTTGTTCCCACCTTAATAAGTCTGCATTTCTTCTTACACCGATCAGGCATAACATTATGACCACCTACTTGTTTCTATGATCACTGTCCATTTCATCAGCTTCACTTCCTATACAGGTGCACTTTGTAGTTCTACAGTTACAGACTGTAGTCCATCTGTTTCTCTGATACTTTGTTAGCCCCTTTTACCCTGTTCTTCAGTGGTCAGGACCCCTATGGACCCTCACAGAGCGGGTACTATTTGGGTAATGGTTCTGGATGAATGAATGCTGGAGTTTTTAAACACTGTGTCCACTCACTGTCCACTCTATTAGACACTCCTACCTTGTAGATGTAAAGTCAGAGATGATAGCTGCTGCTGCTGCACAGTTTGTGTTGGTCATCCTCTTGTCCTTCATCAGTGGTCACAGGTTGCTGCCCACAGGACGCTGTTGGCTGGATATTTTTGGTTGGTGGACTATTCTCAGTCCAGCAGTGACACTGAGGTGTTTAAAAACTCCAGCAGCACTGATGATCCACTCAGACCAGCACGACACACACAGTACCACCCAAAAAGTACCTGCTCTCTAAGGGTCCATGGAGGTCCTTACCACTGAAGAACAGGGTAACCCCTTACTATATAGGTGTACTTTGTAGCAGATAAAATGGACAATGAGTGTAAAAACAAGGAGGTGGTCATAATGTTATACCGGATCAGTGTATATTAATCCTTATATTTCTCATGGTTTTTCCTAGACATCTTGTTATGAGATTCCATCTGACCACCCAATACCACACCACCTCACCCATGGCTGGATTACCGACCAGGCCAGTGCAGCCAGCACCCAGGGGCCTCTTACTGACAGGGCCAAGTTGTTCAAAGAATAGTAACAGGTGCAAATGTCTGATGAACGTATAACCTTTCAATTTGTAATGATTAAGTAAATGAAGTAAATGCCGATCTGCCCACACCCTGCAACCATATTTAAAACCATTAAAAGCTCCATAAAAACAGTGCAGAGATATAATTGTGTAGTAAGTAAAAGGCTATTGCACATAAAGTGAGATGAGTTGGTTTGTTTACACTATATTTTTTCCAACGTTGTTGAAAGCACATACAAACAAACCATATAAACAAACCCAATCTGTTTATTAAAGTTATTTGTCAGGACTCTTTTTTTCTTTCATGTTTTTTGCATGATAGATGTGTGTCATCGCTGTTAAGACAAAACCTTCCATCTCCAAAAACTGCAACTTTACAAGAGAAAAACCTTCTTTGAATGGGAGATTTTGGAGCATTTGGAAGTCATTTTGGAGCATTTCTATTGATCAGTTCATCATTAAGATACTTTAATATCTGTAATATATATGAGCAAATATATACATTTTTCTTTCCATATGGAATCCCTGCCCTGAAAAAAACAATATTTGTTCACTGTATTAAATTCTTGTTTCCCTTTTTAAATTATATTGTTGAATTGTTTTAGTAACGAGACCTAGTGTAATGTTGTAATATGTTTTCAAAAATAATTTTTGAAACCTACTTACCTTCTTTATTTGTATATCCTTCAGTCTTTGCCACATAGGAAGCCGTTTCATATAAGCTCAGGTCGGTCTGTGTGTCTGTTTTCCTCCACTAATGCTAATAGATCAGTTTGTACCTTGTGCCATGCAACAGCTCTGTCTCGTTCTTGCTCTCTGCTTCTCTAATAGAAAGCCAATTAGCTGGCATTAGGATGGTGGCGGAGAAAGGGTGCAGAGCGTGGGCGCCAGCGTCACGAAGGGGTACCTAACAGCACAAGCACAGGCGTTGTGAGATTGTCGTGCCTCATCAGACACCATTATTTATCCTTCCCCCTCATTTCCTGCACCGCTGGGGTCCAGGTACTCTATAATCTTGCTGAGTCTTCTCTCAGACATGATTTGGTGCCACTCTCTAGGCCTGTACATGTTCTCTGTTTGTCTCAGTAATTAATGGACCTGGTTCAAGTGGTTCAAGTGCACAAGTTGGTTATGCTTCATGAACCTCCTGCAGGAGATTTATCGTTCTTACCATTAAAGCTAAAGAATAAATTATATTTTAATACGAACAAAATATATGCTACAAACATTTCTCATTTTCTTATTTATAGGTGACATGGACAGTGGCTAATGACCTCTCCAGCAAGATGGAGACACCAATTACAATCCCAGGGTTAGGACTCAGTGTCCTGCAAGCTTCAGACTCTTGGGGCAATACATCGGTTCTCCCTGCCAACCCAGCCTTTCCCTTTTCCTCTCAACTCCCAAATGATGTGCTCCTCCACAATGGATCCCTGCAGAACTGGACAGACAGTGATAGCATGGGTTTTGTGCCTAGTGTTGCAGGAATCCTCATTCCTCTTATCTACATAATTGTCTGTGTGATTGGTTTAGGGGGCAACACCTTGGTCATCCACATCGTCCTGCGCTACTCTCAGACCCAGTCTGTCACCAACATTTACATTTTGAACCTAGCCATAGCTGATGAGCTCTTCATGCTGGGTCTTCCCTTTCTGGCAGTCCAGAATGCCCTTCTGTCTTGGCCGTTCGGCTCATTAATGTGTCGTCTGGTCATGACTGTAGACGCCATCAACCAGTTCACCAGCATCTTTTGCCTGACCGTGATGAGCATTGACCGCTACTTGGCTGTAGTGCATCCTATCCGGTCTTCAAGATGGCGGCGGCCCCGAGTGGCCAAAGCAGTGAATGCCACAGTATGGGCTGTTTCCTTTGTGGTCGTCCTGCCTGTGGTGGTGTTTGCCGACGTGTTGCAGGACGACGGCAACTGCAGCATTGTGTGGCCTGAGCCTGCAGAAGTTTGGAAAGCTGCATTCATCGTTTACACCGCAACAGTAGGCTTCTTTGGCCCCCTGCTGGTCATCTGCATGTGCTACCTTCTCATTGTGGTCAAGGTGCGCAACTCCGGACGCAGAGTGCGTGCCACGTCCATCCGGCGACGGAAGTCTGAACGGAAGATCACACGAATGGTGGTGATTGTAGTGGCCGTGTTTGTGTTCTGCTGGCTGCCGTTCTACGTATTAAACATCGTCAACTTGCTAGTGCTGCTCCCTGGTGAGTTCCGTGGCCTGTATTACTTTGTGGTGGTTCTGTCATATGCTAACAGCTGCGCCAATCCCATCCTGTACGGCTTCCTCTCTGACAACTTTAAGCGAGGCTTCCGGAAAGCTCTATGCCGCTCAACTAGGCGAGTGGAAAATCAGGATCTGCAACTGGGAACCATGGGAAACCACACCCTGCCGCTTGAAGAAGTAAAGAAAGACCTAGAACCCAGAGAGTGCCTGAGGGAAACTTGCACAGAGGTGCAGCCAGAAAGAGAGGAAGACAATGAAGAAGAGGAGGAAGCAGACATGGGTTACATGGAGAATGCCACTCAGATGATGGAAATCTGCAGGTCGGTGCAGAATGGCTGCAGGAATGGACACATGGAGGGCGCTAGGACCCGGTTCTCACAAACAGCTGAGGCCAAAGCAGCAGGCCCTGTTAATGGAGCCAGGACTGGGGGGAATGGAGGCTATATTAGTCCAACCCTTGGACCTGTTGCTTCTCTTAGTGGAGCTCAAAAAGGAAATGTCAAACGGCTGTCAGATGAGGCAGCAGACACCGTCCTGGAAATCAGCTACTTATAAGAAAATGTATTAAAATATAACTGGCTGTTTTATGCCTCATTTTCTTCAGATTCCAGCATAAGTCAAATGCTAAATCCTGCCAAATTGGGGAGTTTTTTTTAGAAATCATCAGAAAGTGTCTTGTGTCTTTAAATGTCAATTTGAATGTTCTCAGTGTTGTGCGTGCTTCACAAATAGTAATATATAAACACATATTCTTTCTGAATTCTGGAGGAACAATTAGAGCAGAATTCATTTCTGCAGTGATGAGCTTGAGAAGAAAGAGTGGTGATGCTGAATCATATTGCTTAGAAAATGATTCTTCAGACCAGATTGTGCATAATTTTATGGCTGGAGCTGGGAAGCTCTAAACACTGAATGGAAAGCTGATAAAGAACATTTGTAAATGCACCTGTGTTTCATATTACTGTGATTCACATAGATTTGGAGGCAAAATGTTCTGTTCTGTTCTTTCATGTTAGGTTGTGTTATTGTGTAGCACAGTGTGTAATGAGGAGCATTCGAATTATATATTAATGTTTTAACATTAAAGCTGCCCAACAGAGTTTTTGCTGAATAGCTGATGCTAGTGAGAAATTTACCCATCCAAGCTCCACCCACAGTAAGTTCTTTCACAGGTACTATTGCGAGGTTACCAAGTTTTACAGAACTGTGGTCAAATTTCATTTAATGAGAAATTCAACTCACACTTGAATTTGAGGTTAGTGTGCTATTAATATTTTATTAGTGTAAAAAGTCACAATGGTTTGGTAGTTTGGATGTAGTTTGTTGGTGATCAAGCCAATGTCAGCCTTAGTCTTGTGAGGGCAGATGTGATGTCATAACACAAAAACACATCTGGGGCAACTTAAACTTTTGTTGCTGGACTGTGGTGAAATTTGCTGCTAAATAAGGGCATACCCCCTCTAAAACTCAAAATGCCTCTTTTAATGTCCACAGTACAATCAATAACACAAGCTAAACAAGCTAGTAGAGATGTACCAAAATTTTGGCTACCAGAGATTGTGGGTGACAGAGAAAAATTAACATATGACACTTAACAAAGAATTTGAATGCTAATAAAAAAATTAGACACAGTGATTAAGCACAGTGCTGTTTCGTCTGTTTGTTGACATGTTCAGGCCTGTTCAAACAGCTTGAGCAGCAGCAGATCCACAGTGAAACACACACAGTCCACTGCAGCTTAGACCTTAGACTTCTAGACAGTCTTTAGCTTACATGCTGTAACTGGTTTAATGAAATTCCTTAAGGGAAATCATATAAATAATATTTTTAAAAGTTGCTGCTGTAAATGTGTGTTTGTTAGATGCTGTTTTTAGGTTTATGGCTATTTCCTCTCTTTAAATTACAAGCATTGAGGGTCTGCTGGAGGAACCTCAAGCTGCTAGACGGCAGTCTCGCCCAATGCTTTACCCAGTAAAATGATGAGGTGTCTTCTGTCGTTATAGTCAGCATTCATCAAACCATCTTGTATTATATTTTCATATTTTTACAACTTTTAATATTTAATATTATTTAGCAAACAGTTTCAAATAAAATTATTCCTGTAATTCTCTCAGTTGTTTTTACAGCTTCGTGATTAAGACATTTGAGGCCTCATCAGCACTACTAAGTTAATTTTTAGTAATAATAATAATAAAAGCATAAATAAAATGGCACATTATATAGGAAAAAGAACGCTTTCTTTTAGTATTTTTTTCATGTTTTGATTGACTGTGTCCTAAATTTTGGTCTTGGTCAAAACATTTTATATCGGTGCACCGTTAACTACTGGAACCAAAAATATAACTTACACACGACACTCTTTTTTTGGGGGGGATTCACAGCCCTTACGTTACACCCATGGGCTAATGACAGGCTTGTCCAACATCGAACAACATTGACAAGCACACCATTGCAACCTTGAGCTCCCTTGGACTGGTTTACAAAATTCACACTTATTTTGTGAAGTCTACATTCCCACCCACACTTAGCCCAAAATTTCTCATAGTAGATGTCTACAGCATCTTTTAGTTAACTAAAGTGTCCTACTATTCTGTATAAGTTTGCTAATGTTCTGTAAAGCTTACTGAAAGAACGTGTTTGGGGCGGAGCATAGATGGGTCAATTGTAGCTCAGAGCCAATGAGTTTCAGTCCGGCATTTTAAATTTTTCTAAAAGCAGAACAAGCAGCTTTGTAGGTAATATCTTAGTGAAGCTCTACATAGTATGTAGTAGATACAGTGATTTCCAGATGTATATGGGCACTGACACCTGTTTGTCCTTTTGCGCTTTTCCAGCAGTTCCAGTTGGTGTCTTTCAGCACATTTTGGCCTGCGTAATGGCCTATTTCTCAGATTTTTTCCCCCTAATTTGGATTGTATACTGTAAATGAGGTTTAAACTAGGTTTAAAGTTAAACATACAAATACATTTAAAATGAAGTGATGAACAAAACTTCTGATTTTCTCTTAAATGTTTCATCTCATATGGGTGATGCTATTTTTAAATGAAAGCTTACTCCAGCACTTTAACCAACTCTTAAAATCTTTGTGTGATTAGAGATCCAGAGTGCCAAAAAAGTTCCAAAAAAGTCACCTTGTCCTTGTAACTTTGGAACACATTGCATTGACTGTATTGAAAGTACATAATTCTTTGGGGACCCTTTTCCTGTTCCACAGTGCCTTCTATCCTCTGGAGAACAAAAGCTCAGTTGGACAGCTTTCTGGAATAAGTCATTTTGTGTTAGAATTATTTTAAAAAGCTGTGTATTGAATTGTGGAGCCAATGCGACAGTGTACTCACTGTTACACAAATTAGAAATTGTTAATAAATTCATTTTGTTGTGGATGACAGTATTGTTTGTTGCTTGTGTAATAAATGACTGTGCACTAAATGAAGTTAACTTTTTAAATGGCTAGAACTTTTATTATACATCTTTAATTTAAGAATGACTATGCTACTTAATAATAATAATAATAATAATAATAATAATAATAATAATAATATAAGGCATAATATGTAATAAGCCTGGAGTACAATACAATAATATTGGGAATCTATGTGGTGTCAACCAATCCTGACTGCTAGTCTAGCCTCTGATCTACAGGCTAATAAGTACAACCAAGGTAGCACTAGTGTCACTCTTAGCATGGTCGTCCAACAAAATCATTAAGAAAACAGAAATTCTTTCTATATTCAGTACAAAATGTATGCCAGAGACACATTTTTTACTTTCAGCCAGATAAAAGATGCCAAAAGCATCTAGATAGCTGCTAACTTGCTAACTATAGCTTTTACCACAGTAGTACAGCTCAATATGATATCCAGCCTCCTGCCTGTAACATTAGCTAACTGGCCAATGAGAAAAGAACAAAAGGTTTCAAAGCAGCACAAAAATCCACCCAAAGCAGTTGTTAAAGGTTCCTGCCACCTTCAAGATACAACATCAGGATGTTTTTTTATTCTTTTAAGTTGGAAAATATCACTCTAGAGACCCCTATAAGATGTACGTACAAAAACAGATGTAACAATTAGTGTTTTTTATTTTGGTCTGAGTGCCCTTTCAAACGTCACTACTATTATAAATTAGACACCACCCTCCACCACTGGGCACTGGTGTGGCTCAATTGATCAGACAACTCTTCTTTGCCATTAAGTCCAGTCTTTGCCAGTTATTCAGCTAATGGTGATTCTCCACTAAAAATGCTCACAGTCCGGCACTAGGATTAATCGGTGCTCTGACAACTAGGCCTTAGGGATTAGAGTAGCTGGAGAGGCCAGGCTATCAGTTGCAGAATGTCTGGTGAAAATCAATGAGCTTTACTCAGAACAAAAGATGTGAGAGCAAAGAAGGGTCTGTATATGATGCTTCAAATTCAGATATCATGTGTTACAAGAAATAACATAGTAGTAACTTTTTATCTTATAAATATTATCAAAAATATTTTGATTTACACCATTTCAAAATGCCAACTGTCCTTTACATTGCATTAACATTTTGGACAGAAACACCTGTGGATGTTTTCAGATCTGAAGCAGCTTGATTTTCTCCTCTCGCTCAAAGATGAAAGCTTTAAGTGCAGTTTTTCTGATGGGGATATTTTTCATGGTCTACCAGGTCTTGCAGGTGGTTATTAGGGGTCCCGGTTTCTCTGTATCTTTTCATTTCTTTACTTTTACTCCTTTTTTCCACATATTTTCCTTTCTCCTTTCTCATACAAGCACATTTTCTTATATCTAATCTCCTCATAAATATCTCCTGAAAACTTTATGACTTTGGTGATCTATGACTTTCGCACAGTGCTGTGTATGTAATTTTAATATGTCCACTCTGTACAAAACTGGAAGGCTAATTCCAGGTCAGTGTAGCAACAGGTCCTGATGTTGCTATCAGGCAGAAATTCGGGCCAATCCATGCATGATGAAAACAGGTTCCCTCTTCAAGAGGTACTGTAAATATTAGGCTACACGTTAACAGGAGAGGTGAGAAAGTAATGGGTGTTTTAGAGTGTGAGAGAGAGTGTTAATGCATCCCACTTTTGGATGTGTTTGTATGTGTATAAGTTTGTGTGCAAAAGGCAACTGACTCATTATCGTGTAATGTAAAATGATGGAAACCAGATGGCCTACATACTGAAAGATTCATACAAGGTCTTCCAGGATTACAGTATTTTTGCACCAGTTCTCTCATGAATCACATTAGCGGCATGCTGTCATTCGCCCTAGATACGCACCCCCTGAATGGCACTCACATGATAGACAAAACTGCAATTAAAGCACCAACCAAGATTATTTTAACAATAAAAACGTAATAAATATTATTAAGTTACTCTCAATAAATGTCATTTTAACATTGAAAAATACTGCATATTAGTCAAATTAGTTTCAATTAATGTGAAACATACTTTGCCTAAAGGCCCAGACAGACTAACATTTGCCAGCCAAATTTTTGCAAGCAAATTCACATTTATTTTAATGGAATTTGCCGGAATGAGTGATTTCATATCCAAACCTCTGAGGCAAATACATTCTGCCTATGAAATTTCATGATGACTTCAACTTTGGTGAACTTTGATGTGCAAATTCACATCTTTGACCATTAGCACTACTGCTTTGGCTGCGAATAAGCTCTGAAGGGGCAGCAGTTCTTAGGACTGAATCTTCAAAATGGAGGAGACTATATTCTGCTGTGTCCAACTTGGCTCAGAAGGTCGGAGTTTAGAACTGTGTCACTTTTCAAGATTCAAGATTCAAGAGTTTTATTGTCATATGTACAATGAAATTCTTACTTTTCTGTTCCTCCATTCACCAAATATAATCTTAATATAATCTTAGAAGAGAATAGAAAAAAAAGTAAGAATAGGTTTACTTGCAAAGTTGAAAGAAAAATGAAAGTTACATGTGTATATGTGCAAGTATGTAGAGCAGCTCTTCATAAAGTGCATGTTGCAAGTAACAGATGTAAACAGTAGTGTTCTGACAGCAGCAGCACAGCGTATGTAAGGTGCAGTTATTGAGTGCAAGGTTGGCCAAAGTTAAACCGGTTCAGAATGGGAGGGGAAAGAGGTAGTGAGTGAGGTGTTCACCAGCCTGATGGTCTGTGAATAGAAACTGGACCTGGACTTCACACTCCTGTAGCATCTGCCTGAAGGTAGGAGTATGAAGAGTCTGTGCTGGGGGTGTGTACTGTCCCTGATGATGTTGTGGGCCCTCCTGATGACCCTGGTGTGATAAATGTCCTGTAGTGAGGGGAAGGCTGCTCCTGAGATGGACTGTGCAGTTTTGATCACATGCTGGAGAGCCTTTCTGTCCTGAGCAGCTCAGTTTCCATACCAGACCGTGATGGCGCTGGTAAGAACACTCTTGATCGTACTCCTGTAGAAGGTGCTGAGAATTTTGACTGGCATGCCAAATCAGGGCTTCCTTATGACGAGGTGTGTGTTGTAAAGGTAAAATCCTCACTGATGTGGATGCCGAGGAATTTGAAGGTTTTCACCCTCTCCACCTCTGTCTCATCTATGTACAAGGGTGTGTGTAGCTCCCGCTTCCTCCTTGGATCAACAATCATTTCCTTGGTCTTGTCTGCATTCAAGAAAAGATTGCTGTCATGACACCAGGTCACCAGCTCAGCCATCTCCTTCCTGTACACTGTCTCATCCCCACCAGTGATCAGTCCAATGACTGTAGTATCATCAGCAAACTTGATGATGCTGGTGTTGTTCTCGGAGGCCACACAGTCATACGTGAAGAGCGTGTACAGAAGGGGGCTCAGCACACAGCCCTGCGGGCCCCTGTGCTGACAGTTCTTGTACTGGATGTGCGGCTGCCGACTCTGACTGACTGGGGTCTGTCTGTTAGAAAGTTCAGCACCCTGTTACAGATGGCGGGGTTTTGGACCTCCACATGTTCAAGTGACAAAGTGGAAAAACATGGATGCTTCAATGACAGCATGTATTGTTAGCAATAAGCTAACCTGCTAACACTAATTATATAAGTGATCATTTTAACTTTCATAATGTATTTATCTTCTCAAAGCAGTGGCCATTATGGTTAATTTTAGAGTTTAACCAACTATTTTACTACTGACTGTGTGAGCAGCCATGTTGATATGCTCAAAGTCCCAAGTTATGAGCTTCAGTGGAGGACAGAATTATTAGGATTCAAGCATTATTCTTTTTCTTCCCTGAAACAAAACGCACAGACCAAACCAAAAGTCCTAGAGACTTGGTCAATAGGTGGTAGTGCCTCCTGCTACTCAGGCGCACGTCAATCGGCCATAGGGGGCGCTATTGCGCAGGTCAACGTGTTTGGGCCTATAAATCCTAAAGCATTTTTTTTCTGGTTCCTTGGGTCCAAACAAACAACTTGCAATTTGGAACATTTAGCTCTGCCCACTTAGGTTTTAAGCTAATTTGCATAATATGAGAAACCTACTTTTGCAAACTAGTCCTACAATTTTTGCCTGATCCTCATGTATTTGGTGTCAAAAAATTCAGAATCAATAATTTATCAAAAACATGAATTTTGTAAACAGCGTGGCTACCATATGCAAATGAACCCTTCTGAATAAATTCAAAATAATTCAGAATTAATTTAAAATTCTGTAACTCAACAATCCTTCAGCCAAGAAAATTTAAACTTGACAGGAATATTCGGCAGAAGATTCAGAGGCAGCCTATCAATTTTTATGTGTATAGGTCATTAGGGGAGGAGTAATTGTTTCAAAAGATTTGACCACTGGGGGTTTATAAAAATAAACCTGTTATTACATATTATTACTACATTACTACAATTTTGCTGGAAAATCCTTGTGTCATATGTAGTACATCATTCCAAACAATTTTGCAAATACATATTTATTACAAAACTGCATAGTTTTTTAGTAATCATTAACGGTTTGAAAACTATACTTTTTGATTTTTATCAAAACATTTTGAAATTGGCCTAGAAAAACTCTGGCCTCTCTAGATAAATAATTATCAAAAACATGCTGACTTTTTTACTCAGAGTCGTGTGGATCAGTTAAATAATTGCTGCCTCCATTGAACTGCTAGCTTGATTTTCTATAACTCATCATTCTTTAGTCAGATCATCTCCAAACTTGGAGTACTTTTACATATTGAGACAATAATGGGGTAAAGCCAATTTGGGTCCAGATTGGATTTTAGATGGCGGTTCAGCAGTCAAGAACACTTAAAAATCAATACAAAATGCTATTACAATGTTATTACAAGGTCAACAGATAAACAGTTGGTGCCATGTGACTCAGTTCAGTCACATGAACAACTTTCTAATTACATATTATGTAAAAAACTACTGCTTGTCTGATATTTTGACTTATTCATTGAAAGACTACATTATACAAAGACTCATTATACAAAAGATCAGATGGACGGACGGACGGACGGACGGACGGATGGATCCCGAAAGAAGTTTAGCACAAAATTTGTAAAGTTCAGTCTGCCCAAACCTTGGATATGGTCCCTGATCAATAATCCTACCGTATTCAAACACGCTTTCAGTGAGCTCCTCACACAAAAAGTGCCCCCTTTGAGTACAGTAGGCCTCACTATGGCCTACATCAAATCAAAGGGTTAAATATACAACCAATTCACTGTGCAAGTGCTACTATATAAGAAATGCTGCCACTAGTCATGTAGTTTTGACATCTATGTTGACAACCTCATGGATGTTCTACAAACCAGTGTAGCTCAGAACACCTGTATGTAAACTAATATTGTGTTTAAAGACCTCTGCTCATTGTTTATGGCAAATGAAGGCCTTTCGATGAATTGACTTTGTTTCAGTTCTATTCACTCTGCCTATAAATACGACCTACACAGCTTGAGGCCTTTTTAGGCTAATGGGCTAAAACTGCAAAAGGGCTGTTGTTGCATTCTTGAATCCGCTCTTTGCCGCTTGCAGCTATATTTATCTTCAATTTTGTGGTAAAAAACTGCTAAGTGCAGTGTTAGCTTACTGGCTAGCCACAACTGCACTCAGTTTACCATGCTGCTGCCAACCACAACAGGCACACTTTTTTGCTACTGATCAGTGTGAAGCACAACGCTATAGTGAGTATATATTTATCTAATTATGTTTACCTTTTTGTTTTTACTGATTATGGAAGGGAAATTAGCAACATAAGTCTATTAGTATTTAAACAGTGACACAATTTTGGAATTTTTCCTCTGTACGCCACCAAAATGAATTTGAAACGAAGCAGTCAATACGTGGTTAAAGACTTCAGCTTCAATTCAAAGGGGTTCCCATGAATGGGTCTTGGGGGAAGCCTGTGGTAAAATTCACCCTCCTAGCATCATGTGACTGGGGGAGTCCTAACTAGCGGGTGGAACTGGACGCGACTAAATTGGGAGACAAATTGGGTAAAAATAAATAAAATAAATAAATAAATACATAGTAACTCAGTTCCACCGACAATCATACATGCCCATGCCATAACACCATGTTTCTTTCATTCTTCATATATTTCTATTCACATCATTCTACTACAAGCAAACCTTGGTTTCATCTGTCCAAAGAATCTTGTTCCAGAACCAGCCACGCTTTTATTCGATCAACTCCAGACGTTTTAACTCTTTGTCATGACATAATGAGGGCACTGGCCAAAGCTGGCCATGAAACTGCACACCAGTTAACTGTCCACGGTCATTTTTGAGCCTGTGAAGATGGAGGGACTATGTAAAAATGTCTAATTGCTAAATGGTTAATGCAATATCTTTGTTAAACTCCTTGATTTAAAGCTAAAAGTCTACAATTCAATTGCATCTTTATTGCTCCATTTCAAATCCACTGTGGTGCTTTATGGAAGCACAATTACAAAAAATTGTGTCAAAGTCCAGTTACATATGGATCTGACTGTAGAGGATCTGACTCATGGATCTGACTGTAGAGGATTTTTGTCACAAATTTTTCAGTCCAGCCTCAGTTACTGCCATTTTGCAAAGCATCACACATTGCAAATATCTAGTGTGATTATAACTTTACTCATTTGTACTTATTTTATTGTACAGAAATTCTATTCACTGCACATTTCCAGCATCCAAGTCTAATGACGTGCTGTAAGCTCTAGCATTTTGCACAAGGATCTGTTTCTGGCATGTCTGTACCATATGGTGAGTTGCAATGGACGATAAAATAAAAGTCTTCTGTTAATAATAGAACAGAAAAACCAAGGACTAAAAGCACACTTAGAACCTTGTGCATAAGGACATAAGTACCCACCTGTTGTCTTATTATAAGTATGGCTTCCTTGGTAAATGACTGTAAGCTATAGTTGTGACAAATAAAGGTCAGTTTATATAATGTTGAAGTATTCCTTTAAAAGGTAGTATGTTAGTAAAAAAAAAAAAAAAAACTATCGATAAGAGTGGCAGCATAAGTTCATATGTAATTTAGCAGACCCTCTTATTCTTTTAGCAAGAGTATCACCTTTTATGTGGATCCTTCATATTATTTTTCTGGTGCCTAATGGAAGGTGCCAAACATATGCACTTAAATGGAGCACTTTTGGTTAAAAAGCTCAAGTAAATGCCTCACTCTAGTGGTGGCATTTGATACTTAAACTTAAACAGCTCCTTTCATACAAATATAAAGCTCTTTCAGCAGTTTCTGAAGCAGGCATTCATTTGATTCAATTGAGTCTCTAAAGCATTCAAAGCTTACATTCCTTTGTATTCACAGTAGGTAGGAAAGAACCAGTTTTATTCAGAGTGCAATCCCAGAAATGAAATTAGGTATTACAAAGCCATAATTCAAGGGTTTTAGCTCAGACTGTTACAACATTTCCTCTGTTACTTAAATGCAATTCACATTTTCAAAAATCCCCAGTGGTTGTACCATTTTTGCAAAATAATAATAAACTAAACCACAGTAAATATAGGTTCCATTTTTAACTGATAATTACTAAAACTGAGCATTTCAATATCTGTATTACATGTTAGCAATGTATTATGTATAAGTGTATCACCATCATAATATGAAGATTCATTCTGGCTTGAAGATAAGAAATGCTTTGTCACATAAAGGCTAATATCTTTTTTGGCATTAAACAACATACAGAAAAAGAATAAAACAAAGCAAGATGTATTTGGCCAACCACGATATGTTTGGTGTCCCAATTTTGCCCAAACTCTTTAGTTTAGCGCTGGAGCTACAAGGCTAACACTGCTAGCAAACATGAGACTTCAATAATCACCCAAATATTGTCAATATATATGGTAAAGTATGGTGAGGTTTTGTTCATTTGTATAGTTCAAAGTCATGCTGTGCTCTAAACCACCACGACAAGTCTAGATGATCACAGTGAAGACCTGAATGCAGTTTGCATAAGTTGAGAGAAGGTCTGGGGATGTATGTACAAAAAAAGATTTGGGTGAGTATTGACTTCTAGTGTTTGATAGCACTATTAGGCAGATTGACATCTGGGGAAAGAGGACAACTGTGAGAGAACCATTTCTATAATGAAGGTGAAACTTGTACACTCATCTTTGTAATTTGTTCATAGAAGTAAACCGCAGCTTTTGGGGGAAAATCAGAAGCCGATGATTTAAGGTTGAATTGCTTTTACTTTGGAGATGACGAAGTAAATTTTCAATTCTAGACAACTGAACATGTTAGTGTTCATTTTAAAGCACAAAACAGTACTAACACTGTACCTGGTGCTTTGCACAATTTACTGCCTTTTTGTATAAACTCTCTAAACACGCACATAGATAACATGACATTTCACCTACTGCATTTAAACAACTGAGGAAAAATCACCAGCTGCAGTCCTGAAATCTTGCCAATAGAATTGTGGAGAGCTGAGGTTCAGCCGTGATTTTGTCCATTCATTCCGGCACAATATCTCCAATCCACTTCAGGTAGGGAGGGTTTCCCTGGTCAATAGGCAAACTGATGACTTCGGCCACTTCATACGGATGATTGGACCTGCAGCAGAGGAAAAGTGTGATCACACACATATTGTTATTTGTCTTTGGTATTTTTATCTTCATGGGCAGGTTTCACTCAGCTACAAAGAGGTTGTGCAAAAGGGGTCCAAGCACTTAGTGTTTATCAGTTTTGCAATATATCTGAAATTACAATCTCCTTTTTTATAATTTGATAATGCATGATTAAATATTAAATTTCAATCACTCACTGAAGTCTTAGTTATTAAAAATTACTGCCAATTAAGAGTCAGAAATAATTACTGCTTTTTCATTCTGCTTTATTCTACAGTTCTGTAAGTTCCACGTATAAACTAGGTTAGTTGTTAAGTAGTTAAGTACGTTGTGCAAACTCAAAAGTACTAGATAATTATTTCAGGTAACAAGCTGGTAAATTCCAAGACGACCTAGTTAAATTACACTAAAATGCCAAACAGGTTCTATATATTAACAAAGTAACTCCACAGTACTGTCTACTTATTTTGGGAAAAAAGTGCCATGTAGTTAAATGATATAAAAAAAATCCTTACCTAGTTACCTATGTTTGTATTACCTTCTAGGTTCTACCTATCTATTACATACCTGTACCTTTTGACAAAACTAAATCTGGGCTGTAAAAGAAAGTAATGATTCTTACTGTGGTTGTTACTTTCGAAATATGCTGTCATTATACACTCTACAACTACCCAGTGCTTGAGATTTTTCTGACTTACGTTCCTGCTTCAACATGTGACTTTACAGTAAAATTTAGTGTTTAGAATGTTTGTACTGGCCACCTTGTCACTGAAAATACTTGATAAATTTTACTTCATCTGCTTAATAGTTAGAACCTGTTAGACATTTCAGTGTAATGTAATTAGACTGTTTTCATACCTGCCATCATTTCATCCAAAATCATTAGACAGCACTTTAGAGAGTGTAACCCACACATGCTCAGTTAATAATCTAGAACTTTTTGAGCATTTCAGTATAACTTAGTTCAATTGTTTTGCAAATTAGTTACAGATACCTTGTTATGGTTCAACTCGAGTAGGTTGGAGTTGGAGTATTTCACAGATACTTGGTTAATTCTGAGAAATTGAAGGACTATAAAATAAAGCTTTAATCAATTTTATTTATGCAATGCAGACAAAAAACTGAATTTCTTGTGAATTACACTCTACATTTGTGCTGTAGTTAGCTACTGTATATTTAATATATACTGATCAGCTGTAACATTAAATCCACTTCCTTGTATCACAATTAAATTACAGGGAAAAAGGCGTCTAACAAAGCATTCTGTAATTGTAGAACTACAAACTGGAGTAAATGGAGCCAAAACAATGGACAATGAGTGAAGAAACAAGGAGGTGGATTTAATGTTATGGCTGATGCATCCTTCTTTAGGGGTCGCCACAGCGGATCATCTGCCTCCATCTTGCCCTATCCATTGCCTCCTCTACTTTTACACCAACCATCTCCATGTCCACCTTCACGACATCCATAAACCTTTTCTTAGGTCTACCTCTTCTCCTTCTACCCGGCAGTTCCATCTCCAACATTCTTTGACCAATATATCCACTATTCCTCCTCAACACATGTCCAAACCATCTCAACATGGCCTCTCTGGCTTTATCTCCCAACTGCTCCACCTTCACTGTCCCTCTGATCTGCTCATTTCTAATCTTGTCCATCCTTGTCACTCCCAACGAAAATCTTCATCTCCGCCACCTCCAGCTCAGCCTCCTGTCTTTTAGACAGAGCCACAGTCTCCAAACCACACATCATAGCAGGATGCACAACTGTCTTGTAAACCTTCCCTTTCACTCTTGCTGCTATCCTTCTGTCACACATCAGCCCTGACACCCGTCTCCACCCACTCCATCCTGCCTGCACCCCTTTCTTCACGCATCCTGTGATGCATTAAAAAACAAAATCAACAATAACATTTTTGTGAAGGTAAAAGTTTTAATGAATTGGGCTTACCTAACATATTCAGCAAGAGCAGGGATCTTTGTACTTCTTGTCTTAATCATCTGAAAAACAGTAAAGATGTAAAAAATGTTTTTATATGAAAAGATTAATCATTTCACTTTAATCTTAAAGGAATGTTTTGTTTTTCTTTGCTGTACTTGAAGTCTACATAAAACTCACCAGCAATACCTCACTGTCTTCTTCAATCTTTCCTTGCCATTCATATCTGTAGGAACACAGAAAAGATGCTGACAAGCTAGCACTCGCAAACCTTACATACAGCCAAGATAAAGTTTTAAAGATAGATACATTTTAAATGTAATTTTCTTTCACAATGCACTATATGTGCACTGTAAAAAATTAAATTAAATAAATTGAAGGCTCCTAAAAATATATAGTATACATGATATTTCCTTATTTAATTTTCGTTGTTGTTGTTGTAACAATTTCAGATTCAATATTCAACCCGTTTCTGCATACTTATGAATTTGTAGATCTTTATTAAATAAAATGATCTTACTCCACTTGCACATAATTCTTGAAAGCAAGAAGGTTGAATTATCTTGACTTATTTTTTTAACCATTTCAAAATTTTTAATATTAGATATACTGTTTACTTTAAGGTGCCTTTTCAGTGAGAAAAATGAGCCAAGGGTTTTGTCTCACAGTTTTAAAATAAAAGATAGAAAGGCTAGCTTCTTACTATTGAAGATTATTTCTTTTTCTGAAGATTACTTCTGAAGCTAATCCTACCAAGAAATGACTAGAGAGAAGATCCACTAATCTGATGTTTTATCCTGGACAGACTGAAAACCAGATTGAGGTCTGAGATTTGATCTCAGACTGAGGCCATTTTAACTGACTGGATGTAGACAGACACATCCAAGGTTACCCCAAAGACTTCAGTATTCCCATTTTTAAAAAAAAACAGAGCTTAAAAAAGAAATTGCTAAAAATGATATTACCTAGAGTGTAATTTTTGCCGTGTATATTATGAGTGTCTCTGTTTAACAAAAAAAAAAAATCAACATAAGAGTAGGTAAAAGTCACTCACATTGATGTAATTTTGGGCACGATGTTGACACAGGCTGCCAGCTTCTTCTCCACAATACCTCTGCAAAAATATATCACAAAACTAATATTTCGTTCCAACTATTAACTGCTAATCTATATATCAATACATAATGTAGAATTTTAAAAAAGTGTTTTCATTATTTTAAATATTGTGAGACAAGAAGTATATTACAATTATTGGTAACACTTTATTTGGATGGTCTACTGTAGATTCTTTGTAAATGTTCAGTATATCTTCAAGTAACACTGAACTAAATAGCCATTAAATGCAATTGTTTGTGAAGTTATGTGTTACTTGGATGGTCCACTGTAGGTCCTTTGTAAATGCTCAGTTGGCCGTTAAGTAACATTCAACTAAATACCAATTAAATTCAACTGAACTTCAAGATTAGTGTGAAAGAATGTATTAAATCTAACTCTAACCGGAAACCTTAACCTCAAGGTAAAACCTACATGTACCCCTAACCATAATCATAATATTGTTGATAATCAACCAAACATCACAAGAAAGTTTGTTAATGATTTAAGTCTCTGTGGAGCATCTATACCATCCAAATAAAGTATGATCCAATTATTTTGTAAGATAATTGTTATCATAAAAATTTTGTTATCTGTTTCAAGATTTGATCACTGCTTTTGAAATATGAACTTTCCTATATACGAATTTCAACTTCGTTCTTGATGTTAAATAGCTTTCTCAGTCTTCTTACAATAAGAGTATTCATTGCTTGTATTTAAAAATGATCCTGACCTTGTAACTTCCAAGTAATTATTCAAAACCTGATGTTACACAAGACATTTAAAAATTTTAAATTTTAGGTTTTGAATGGTGATTCCAAAATTTAAACAGAAGTGTACATAAATAACTACCAAGGGATGATCTATACATGCATCACAAATAAGTACTGAATACAGACGTACTGTGTATAGTAGTCCATAATAAGTTGTTCAAGCTTCTGGTTACATTTTTTTTTTTTTTTATTACAAGTGGATTTTACCTGGCCAGGTCTTTGGCCACTGTGTCATTGGGGCAGGTGACAAAGGCTGCAGAGTGAGTGCCAGAGGAATAAGCTTCGCTCGCCATGGAGAATGCTCGTAGTCCAACAGTCCTCAGCAGTGGGAGCATCAACACACTCAGAAAAACTGTCTAAGGAAAAAACAAGCAAACAAAACAGGTTTCTTGTTAGACATTTTAGTAATATTCATATGATTTTACAATATGCAAATGTCATATTATTTATCACCAGGATTTCACGATGAGTACAAATTCCAACCTCCCCAAAACTTGCAATTTTTCTGAATGCTGCAATATATAAATGACATTTACATATATGTCATCTGGTAAACACTCTTACCCAGAGTGACATACAATTTATTCATGTTACAAAGGTAGGAGAACATAGTCCTGCTCAAGGGCTATGGGTGTGCGTTCCTGAGCAGAAAATGTAACCCCTACTACCATGTATCACATAGCGAAAAAATTAATAAGTATAATGTCATAAGTGTGATTCTGCTCATTATTAATACAATAATTTTCTCATATTTTCTTGTAAAACTCATGCATACAGTCATTTGAATACCCCATGTCAAATTAGGCTTTGTTGATTTTGAAGTGAAAATATTTAAGTCTTCTACAGGAAACATACTTAAATTTGGCATTTTCTGCATTTTTATGTATTTATTTGTTGAGTTTGACATATTAGAAAACCACAAAATATAAAAGGTGCCATTACTTTTGCACAGACCAATATGTTACATTCAGGAAATAAAGTAGTTATTCTTTAAACTTAAATTAAAACAATTAATTATCATAGTCATTGTCATTCATTGTCATTTTCCTTCATTGCATTCAACTATTGAAAGGACAAGCCTGAAGTGACCCAATTGACTGACTAGCTGTCTTGCTGCCCGGTTGTCGATACTTAACTGCTCCCCAGAGCTGCTTTATTTCCCCCATTATACTAAAAAAACATGAAAGTAAATTGCCAGAGTGCACCCACAAGCAAATCCTCAATAAACGGGAGTAAATGGAGCTGAACGGCTAAAATAAAATAATTTCTAATCACTCGCCCAGAACTTTCCTTTAATTTTACAAAGTAGAGGGATGTAATTCACTAAAAGAGCAAAGAAAACGCAATTACATGTTTCCTTTTTTCTACAGCAAACGGGTTCTGGGCAGCAGGACACTACTGCTAGCGAGTGCTGATTTGTTGGCAAGCGGAGCAGCGCATTGGCTGTTTGTGCTCACTGACGTCATGAATGTACACTGAATCTCCTGTATCTCGATTTCAAAAGCTCTTAACAGGAGTGTTTAAATGTTTTATGCTGTTCTGTGTTCAAGATATGATTTTGCTCAAATGCTCCATCTTAACCCGTCTATTTTGGACTTGCTCAAGAGCGCCCTCTAGTGTTTTAGAGACCCAAAAGACGTTACAGAGTTTCCCAAGTACAAGTTCTCTGGTAGCTTCCAACTGAGAACAGAAGCATACATTACATACTTCTGCCCAGAACCAAGTCAGAAGTTAGAATTAGGTGTTGTCTTCATTTTTACGTGCATTTCTCCTTACTGAAAACACACCCAAATTAAATTCTATACTGCGATGCCAACATATGATGGTGCAGAAAATAACTGTGGTCAGCTCAAATAATTGCGATCAGGTGATTATGTAATGTAACTCGGCCAAACATTTGCACATATCTGTATATACCAAACTATGCTGTACTGTGAATGTCATCACACGTTCCTTAAATAATAACATACGGTCTGAATCCAACTGCAATTTGGCTTGAGGTCTTCTGCACCAATTGTTTCAGACAATTACACATGCAATATTTAATTGAGTGATGCAGATATCTGACAAATGATTTCTTGTCTATGCCATAGTGTGATATTTAATAAGGCAGTATTACTGATATTACTGCCATGTCGAGTTGTCATTGGAGAACACACTCACCACAAAGAAAGCTTTTAAGAGTCTTCCTTGCACTGTCTCTGCAGGTGGCAGTCCAAACTGCATTGCCTGTGCAAGCAACATGCAGGTATGAGCCAAACGCTGATAACGCGACAGCCCTTTGTACGTCCACTGACTGAAAATCATTAACTAGAGATGTGGGGATGTTTTCCCGGACATGAATTAAGCCTGGCCTAAATTGAAGTGCCAACTGGAAATGCTTTGTAATTTAGGCTTTCTCTGAGACAGGGAAACTGCCCCCAAGAGAGGGAACTCCTTTTATGACATCCCTGCGACACCTACTTTGTCACTTGCATACAAAGTATTGGCCTTCAGAAAAGAAAAATAAGAATATTTAACTAATATTTCCAAAATGTATACATTTTTCGTTGGGATGTAAAAAAAAAAAAAAAAATAATAATAATAATTCTGGTTAGATGTGAAGCCGCTCAGTGTGGAGAAACTTACTGACTCTGATTTCTTCAGTGTTTTTGATAGGAACCAGGGGTCACGTTTACTGCGCAAATATTATAGCCAGTCATGCATCAGACAGCATATTAATAATCATTTCATGTATCTTTCTGTGAGGGAGCTTTTAGAGGTGTTAAACTCTTCAGACGTCTGGCTGTTAATACAGCTGTCAGCAATTCTAAAATGATAAAATGATAAAATGATCTAAATCACTTACCGTCTGGCGGTGTGTCGGGTTGACAGATGATGTCTTGAAGAGGGAGAAATAAACAACACTTTTAATATTGAATATCTGGAAATGTTACAGATGTTCCAACCTTCCTATTCAGAATGTAGGATCAATCTGTTTTTTTACCTGACCTATACAATATACTACTATACAACATCATCTAATAAGGAAGAATGTACTATTTACTTACAGAACTGATGGTTAGGTGTTTAAGATGATGTATTTCCCTAACATCACTAACATTTGTCAGGCTGAAAGAAAGTACAATGAGAAAAATTAGCAACCTCATGTTTTCCTTCACAAAGATCATCATCATCGTCATCACTTTTATTTATATACCGCCTTTCCCATGCTCAAGGACGCTTAGAGATGCTTTCTAGTGATAAAGATCTCTCTACCTTCTTATTATTTTTTATACACCAGATGGAAGTTAGTTCACCACGCTGAGGACAAAAAAAATCACTGTGACGAACTCATCTTTGGACAAATACTGACGTTTTGTTCAGCTAGATGCTGCTGTCTATGTGGAAAACAAACGAGAACCTTACAAAGGAGAACATATATGGAAATGTAACTTTTCATGCAACTTTAACTTGGGTTTCATTTGCAACAAAGCCAGAACAACCAAAGGAAGGAAGGAAGGAAGGAAGGAAGGGACGGAAAGAGGGAAGGGAGGGAGGGAGGGAGGGAGGGAGGGAGGGAGGGAGGAAGGAAGGGAGGAATGAAGGAAGGAAGGAAGGAAGGAAGGAAGGATGTATACAATTATATCACTTGCATACAAGTTCTTCAATTTCCAGCACCAATACGCTCAGTTACAACTGAGTCATGATCCAATAATTAAGTAAGCTTTCTATGTTTGGTCCAGCTTTCTTTCGCCGGCCGTTGGTCGTAAAGACCTGACCTCTCTCTTTGTTAAATGTCATCTGTATCAAATGCCCAGATGACTAACCTATTGATTAAACACTTAAAAGAGAAATTAAGAAACTGCAGGCTTCATGCAAATATAATGCAATTCCCCAAGCAGCCAAGCAAAGACTATAAATAAAAGACAGTAACATTCTGAATGGAAAGTAATCAATTAGACCATGCAGTCTAAATCTAGATTTTAGTTATAGTCCCATACTTATACCCTTAACATTGCAGATTTATTTCATATAAAGGCGTATTAATCAGTAAATACATAGACTTCAATGCAACTAACACAGCTATTATATATAAATTCACATTCATATTTCAAAATAGATCAGTCTTGCTCCTGTCACTCGCATGCTGATGAAAACTAGTTCAGCACACAGTACTTTCCCAGCTACACAACTCAAGCACTGGTAAAATAAAGCAATAATTCATGAGAGGCTGTGGTTTATTTGAAGCAGAGTGCCTGAAACTTTGTAAGTTTCTCTAGAGCAGTGCATTTCACATCAAACCTCTTTGTATGACTGTCTACATCTTAACCATTTAATTATTTAAAAAATCTGCAGAATTCGTCCATAATAATGACTTGAGTGTGTCTGACTTAGATGTCTGATACCATCTATAACAAGAATAAAAGTAATATATATGTACTGTTGATAATGGTAAACTAGTGGAAACTTACTTTTCAGGTTTTTCTTTGGGGCCTATTGTGCTTTACACTTTGCATGTACCCCTCTGCCATGAATGGGTTTAAAAAATGGTTTAACAAGAAGTTTTAGGCCAAAAACTTTACAACAAAATGATCATTAAATAATGTCTCAGGCAAAAGGCAGTGTATTCACAAGCTTTAAGGCATTAAACTCTTCGGACTGGTTCCTATCACCACCACTGTGAACAATTTTGACTCAGTATGTTTATCTAGAATTAATAAAAAACACCCTGAATGACGTTGGTTTCATCTTTACCATTTAATTATGTACAGATTTTGTCCCTTTAAGTCTTCTCTCTATTTCTTTATGTTCCTCTCTAATAGCACAAAAGCGACACACCTAGCTACATTAGCTAGTTTATATCTGGGGCCAAAAGCACATACATAGCCACACCTGCGATAATAAAGTTTTGATTTATCTAATATGATACGCTAATGGACTGAGGGGTCTTCACATCAGTTAACATGAGTTTTTAATATCATGCAGTGTGGTCTACAGTGGGAAACCCAAACATGTCAAATGACGAGGCTGAAGTCTGAAGTCAGCTTCTAATTTGCCAGCGCGTTGTTCGAAATTTCACGTTCCACCTTAAATGCTGCAGCAGTTCCATGGCTGGCAGCTGATAGCTTATAAAAATAAATTGTGCTGCACATTTTTTAAGGTGGACCGGAGAAATTCGAAGAAGCTGGCGAAACGGACGCTTATTTCAACTTCGTAAACTGGAGCCTCGAAAACGCGTTTTGTTCACAGATTTTTGCCAACTTCGCTATGCACTGTACATGTAAGCACTACAATATTGCACGCTTCATGCATATTTTCATGTTATTTTAACCATAAATGTGGTAAATATGCTGCATATGTTGTGAACTTTCTTACCTCCTCCAGCGGGGCAGCGTCACTGCGCATGACAGTTACTGCTCACAAAAAAGAAGTCTGCAGCAAATAAAAACAACAACAAATAAATAAATATTTTTTTATCTACATGATCAACAGAATAATAAAAAACGGCGGAGATAAAATTACACACCCTATGCACTTTTTAAAAATCCATATTGTTAGAAAAGGCTGACGCTTTTATTACAGGATATGCGTCAGTTTTGGGGGACCCTCTTCCGTTTAGCGGCGACACAAATTGGAGGAGCCGCACTGGGGGTGAAAAGGTAGGTTTAAAGTATCTTTAAACATCGGCGGTTCGTGGCATTACGTTTTAAAGAAAATAGACGTTGCCGATAATGCTTGTTGTTGGCCGCTGTTCTGGGGGATTATTGAGCAAATTAGGCGTCCTTGCTGCCAACATTTTTCCCGCACATAGCATTAGCTACATTAGCAAAGTGGTAATGCCGCCCAGTAAAAGCCGCCTTATGTCTAAAATACCTGTTAGCGGTAACTTGCTATAACGGTGTCATTAACGTGGCGTTAAGTTATATGTATATATGTAAGTCGCGGTATTCATGTCCATTGAGCGTAAGCAGGGCTTTCAGCTAATGTTAAATCTCTAAGCCGGGAAATAGAAAAGCCGGCTGAGCTAAGTTGGTAACGGTTAGTGTTATCTTGAAAACGAATCACTAAGACAGCAAACTACACATGCACACCCCCTTTTTGTGAAAATTGGTCTAGTCGCTTGGTTTTGTAATAAAAACGTCTGCATGCAGTAATCCTTAGTTCACTGTAGTAACGGTGGTCAGTGATGACTAGTCCACTGCGCAAGCTGAGGTGCTGTGAAACACGCACTCATATGACGAAAGCAGTGCTGAGCTTAGTCTGAGCCCCGCGTACTCCAGCTGTGCTCTCACAGATTATACACCAACACCAAAAATGATCAAGACACCCCTTTTAATTAGCGAATATGGCTACTTTAAAGGGGAATGGCAACACTTATTATTTTCTGCGTAGTTCAGATTAACGGTGGTTTGATGTGAAATGGTAGAGAATGTTACCGACTGATTTCTTTACACTGGCGGTGATGGGGATCAGGGATCATAATGTCTACAACACAAATATAACCAAAATGACCAGTGAGCCTACACATGTATTTAAAAGTTTTGGTGGTAAAAGTTGGTAACTTGCAAACATGCAGTGGTAAAAAGTTGTAAATCTTGGGACCGTTTTCGCTTATAATAAACCACCCTGCCTTGAACAGTTTAAAAAGTATATGTTTTAGGTCAAATCTTTAATCGAAAAACTATCTCAGCACTTAGCCATCTTGTAAAGTATCTATCCATTTCAGGCTGTAGCTTTTGGTAATGTAGCTTTTAAAGGCATTTAAAACTGCTCCGGAGGTCTGATTCCTATCACCACCATGAATAATTTTAACGCTGTGGGTTTCTCTGCAATGGGAAATTTCACATCAAAGTCACATTCTGAATGACTTTGTTTACGTCATGACAGTTTAAATAGAAATTTTGAAAAATGAAATAGAATTTCCCCTTTAAAGTTTACCCATTGCATTCATCTGTGCACACAACTTTCTCTAGAGCATTGCAAGTAAAATGGGGCACAGGTCATCATGCCAAGTGCCTGTCTTCAGCTAGAGAGATATAAAGCTACCCAGCAATGGATTGTGGAGCAGTGAAACACATTTCCTGTTGAGATGTTGCACCAGAACCAGAGGCTGCTTTTGCAGAAAAGGGAGACAAGATGTCTGTTAATACACTTCATTTCAGAAGAAACATTGAATGAAGTGTCTGCAAATGTTGGGATGTATTCTCCATTGCTCCCACTCTGAGGTGTGATTTGTTAGGTTATAGGTTTTCTATGTGGTGACATAACTGCAAATCCTCACTTTATCTCTGTCTGCTGTTCGTGAAGACCATGGCAAAGTTCCTGGCCCCAGTGATTCAGGATAACCCCTCAGGATGGGGTCCCTGTGCTGTGCCTGAAAAGTTTAAGGACATGCCCTATCAGCCCTTTAGTAAAGGAGATCGGCTGGGCAAGGTAAGGTTTTGCTTGATATAATTATATAGTTTTTTACACTTGATTCATGTCACCAGATAATTATGAAATCCTTCATAAGTTAGATCTACTAGAGAAGGAAAAACACTGAACTGTGCAGTCTGTTGACCAAGATCTAAAAGATGTTGCAGGACTGGGACATCATCTTTTTTCTCTGTGTTCATAGGTGGCAGATTGGACTGGAGCAACCTACCAGGATAAGAGATACACAAGTAAATTATGGCCAGTCATACTTTCTTTTTCTGAACGCACTGATGCTGTTTCAGTACTGTTAGTATCTCTCTTGTTCTGTGTTGTGTCTGTTAGACAAGTACTCATCTCAGTTTGGAGGCGGCAGTCAGTATGCTTATTTCCACGAAGAGGATGAAGCAAGTTTCCAACTGGTGGACACAGCCAAAACCCAGAAAACGGCCTACCAAAGGAACCGCATGCGTTTTGCTCAGGTATACAACAAAGACTGAAACACCTCTCGATTCGAAATATTTTCAAGTTGAAGTTGATCTTAAGACTGCAGTTTGGGCAGGTGACAATGGTAGTTATGATTTGCAATTAGAATGGGGCATTGTTTGTTAATGATTTGACTAAGGCTATTTTTCTGTTGTGGAATGTTCACAGAGGAACTTGCGGCGGGATAAGGACCGCAGGAACCTGACACAGTTCAGCATGCAGACTCTCCCGAAGAGTGCCAAACAGAAGGAGAGAGATCGCATTCGCCTGCAGAAGAAGTTCCAGAAGCAGTTTGGAGTCCGTCAGAAGTGGGACCAGAAATCACAGGTACCCTCACTATTCCCAAAAAAAAAAATCAGACATTGACAACTGGAATAGACAGCTGGAGCTCTACTACTTTATTGTTATTGAATAAATATTATAAGTACAAAACTGATGTCCTACAGTGCTGATTTTAATAGTGATAAACAGTCAGTGGTCTCAGACTGACTGAAAAATAAGAGAGGTGTAATAGTTACTTTACTAGAATAGATTTTTTAGTAGTTACAAACTGCTGCTCCATTATGTTTGCTGGATATTCAGTGATATCAGTGAATGTTTTAAAAATTGCAAACTACTAGGGTACTTTGTCTGGTTTGTCCTGTGCTTTCCTAGATTTTTCTGCAGCACTGGGTGTTATTTATGCTTATTTATCAGTTGGTATGCCAATTCAATTCTCATTATAATGTCTCACATAGGCCCAGCTGAAGCCCAGGGACTCATCTGTGGAGGTGCGCAGTGACTGGGAAGTGAAGGAGGAGATGGACTTCCCCAGACTCATGAAGATGAGATACATGGATGTGGCAGACCCTTTAGATATGTAAGTATTTGAACACACTGACCTCTCCTGGTCTAGCTGACCATGTACAGCCTCTGGTATAAAACTGTTGTCTCTTAACTGGTAGATTTAACTAGCATCTGACAGATCCAATGACTCCAAGTCAGTCTTAAAAACCTGGCCTAGTTTCTTTTTACCAGTATGCTGATCTCTTCCCTCTGTTCCTTCTTCTGGTGCAGTGAATGCTGTGGTGCTCTTGAGTATTACGATAAAGCATTTGATCGCGTCACCACCCGCAACGAGAAACCGCTGAAGAGCATTAAAAGGATCTTCCACACGGTCACCACCACTGACGATCCAGTCATCCGCAAGGTAGAACAGCGTGCACGCACATGCGCATTCACAAACCACCAAAAGCTTTGTAAATAAAGCTGCAAGCCATTAAATCTAGGCAAATTTTTTGGTCTAACTATGCTAGAAGGCTGTTTCCAGTTTGTTGATGGAACGTGTTTACCTGCCTTTATTTTGGTTTTGAGGCCTTTTTGGCACTTTAATAATTCTATAAAAATTGTACACCTGGTGAAACTTAGTGTAATTATCAAGCCTATTAATACACATACATTGAAATTACAATCATATATTAATATCACTGTCCCCCTTTCTTCTCTCCCCTCTCTCCCACACTAGTTGGCTAAGACTCAGGGTAATGTCTTTGCCACTGATGCTATTCTGGCTACGCTGATGTGTTGCACACGCTCAGTGAACTCCTGGGACATCATCGTGCAGCGTGTCGGAAACAAGCTCTTCTTTGACAAGAGAGACAATTCAGACTTTGGTGCGTCTCATAAGAATCATCAATAACAGTAGCAAGATCGCTCTTAACAGTTAAAGCTTTTTTGAATGTAGATCTAAGATGATCTAGCAGAGACGATTTAGAAATTCACTTTTTTTATATATAGTCTAAAAACATATTGTAAATGAAGCACTTTCCACATTGAGCATGACGGTTCTCTAAATTTAGAATTCAAGAATTTAGAGAAGATACAGTGATATCTCGATTTAATCATTTTAATACAACAAATGTGCATTACATTAGTATCTTAATGGTTCCAGTTTCACTTTATTGTGGCATTCAACATTATAAAAGTACATATTTGAAACATGCTGTGCTTTATACTGTTCTATCTTGATGGCACAAGCATGTTGGCTATGATTCAGTGCGCTGCAATAGATTTTGATACAATATGTGTTACAATACCCTGCATTGGCTATTCCATTAAATGATTGTGTGTGCAAGTGAGTAGCTTCCTGCTTGTCTCCCTTAGATCTGTTGACTGTCAGCGAGACTGCGAACGAACCTCCTCAGGACGAGGGAAACTCCTTAAACTCCCCCCGGAACCTGGCCATGGAGGCCACATACATCAACCATAACTTCAGCCAGCAGTGCCTGCGCATGGTGCTGTACCAAAACTCGCTTTAGTACTTGATTTACTGAGATGCTAGATTTGCATGCTTGCTTGATATAGCTTAAAGATGAGTGTAATAAATACATTAAATGTGATTTGTCAGGGAGGAGAGAGGCACAAGTTCCCCAACCCAAACCCATTTGTGGAGGAAGATATGGATAAGAGTGAGGTTGCCTCTGTAGCCTACAGGTAAGGGGCGAAAAAAGTGCTTTAATAAAGACGTTATGGTGAAAACTGAACTATAACCAGTTACCATAATGCTGGTGAGATGATACTGACATTTATCTTTCATTAATATTGAAATTTGCAAGTCTTCAGAATATTTGCGTATAGAATTCTTTGCCATGACATTGTAACATGTACAGGGTGAGCCCCATAGTGACTGGTATACAGCTCTGATCTAGGACAGATCTGAACAAGCTGTGTGTTGCGTTGTGAGTATACTGTAATAGAAAGCTTATAGTATTGACTTTGTGTGCGTGTTTGTAGGTACCGACGGTGGAAGCTTGGGGAGGATATTGATTTGATTGTGCGCTGTGAACATGACGGCGTTATGACTGGAGCGAACGGAGAGCTGTCCTTTATCAACGTTAAAGCACTCAATGAATGGGACTCACGGGTGAGATAGAAATTGTGCATTTAATAAGTAAGAAACTGTAGGAAATGAGGGATAGCAGGAGTAAAAGCATATTTTTTTATATAGATAGTGGGCAACATGTTTATTCCTCTTCTGATTTAAAGCTAATTTCTTCTTTCAAACATCTCAGCATGTATGAGACTACATTTAGAATTTATTTTTGAGACTTCAATGGAGTTAATTAGCATATGTTGGCCAAACTGCTTCTGTTTCTACAGTATTGTAATGGAGTGGACTGGCGTCAGAAGCTGGACTCTCAGAGGGGTGCTGTGTTGGCCACAGAGCTGAAGAATAACAGTTACAAACTGGCCCGCTGGACCTGCTGTGCCCTTTTGGCTGGCTCTGAGTACCTGAAACTGGGGTGAGAATGCACACTCGCATGCTTACTTGTTTATTTGGGCACATAAATGCAAATGCATATACATAGCAGGGTGCATATCACTAACACAAAGATACTTTATTACTTATTTGGGCAAGGAATGATCAGCTATAAGCAATCTCTACTCTTCGGCAAGCTTCTAGTTAATATAAAATTTTTGTAAATTTCTGCTTACATTAATGGTTAAGATGTAAACAAAGCTGTTCAGAGTGGTTTAATGAGAGGGTTCTTTGTAGAAAAACATGAGCTTTAGATTTCTTTGTGATTTTCAGTAAACAAAGTTCACAGTGACACACACACACTTTATAAGCAGCTTATCCTTCTGGGTTGCGGGGGGTGCTGGAGCCTATCCCAGTGCTGATTGGGCAGAAGGCAGGAAACACCCTGGACAGGTTGCCAATCCATTACAGGGCAGTCATCATGATGGCTACAGGACAAATACATTTTATTCACTATCCAAAACAGCCAGTTAACCCTACTGAATATTTTATATATAATGTTGAAGGTGAAATAATATAGTAAATCAGAAATATTGGTTTGTTTGAGCACTAATTTGCCTTGCAGTGCCCTGCCTGTACCTCTCCACCATGAATTAATTCTAAAAAAAACTTCTATCACCACCACTGGGAATGATTTTGATTCCAAATTTCCTAATAATGGAGACTTTTACATCAGTTCACTTTTAATGACTTTATGAAGTTTTGAAAGTTTTGTGGGATTACACTTCAGTGCTGTGAAGTTGTTATAGAATTTTTTTTTTTTTACCTCCAATGAGTATGCTGCATTTTTGAACGTTTTTAGATCAAACATTGAATACATTGTTTTTGTGCTTCAGTTATGTGTCCCGCTACCATGTGAAAGACTCTGCACGTCATGTGATCCTGGGCACGCAGCAGTTCAAGCCCAACGAATTTGCCAGCCAGATCAACCTGAGTATGGAGAACGCCTGGGGCATTTTGCGCTGTGTTATAGACATCTGCCGCAAACTGGACGAGGGCAAGTACCTCATTCTCAAAGACCCCAACAAGGTGAGAAACCACAACACGCACACAACATAATCCTGTTACTGTGAGCCTAAACCGATCCTTAAGCATTTTAATGATGTTTTATTTTTTCTCTGAATGATAACTAGGGACACTGATGTGCTGTTTTGTTCATCACTTGTTTGTGTTCACAGCAAGTGATCCGCATCTACAGTCTCCCAGACGGAACCTTCAGCTCTGACGAAGATGAAGACGAAGAAGAGGACGACGAAGATGAAGATGATGAAGGTAATAAGTTTTGTTTTTGAGCTCATGTTGTGCACTGAAAAGCTGCTGCCGTATGCGTATTTCTAAACCAATGAGCATGCTGTGTAATAAAGCCCAGGTTAAAATAATTTGTAATATAAGTCGCACTTGCCAAATCAACATCTAAATCATTCTCCTTTCTCTGAATGTGTGGTATATTCCATTAGACCATCTAGACTTGGAGATTGTCCCAAGTGGAGATGAAAAAAATTGGCAAGGATGATCTGAGGCATCTTTCTGGCAGAATATGCATGAAAGTCTACACGAAAAGGGGTTTACTCATTCATGTATTTTTTTTTTTTAATCTATTTCCTAGACGAAGAGAACTGAGAAGCTGGATGAATGAATTGGAGGACAATGAGACCAAACGAGTCAGCACTTTCCCTGCTGCTCTCACACCTCTGCCCATCACATACAGATTAAACAAGGCTTATTAAAATGTTGAGCAATAACCGTGTCCCTGATATCTTGTTTTGCATTCTGTGGTTGATGGGGAAAAGGGTTTGGAATGTTGATTAATTTTGCTATGTCCCTCCCCCTTGCTAATACCGGCTCAGTCCACAAGAGGGCAGCGTTTGGCTGTTTTGAATGCAGGGTGGTAACTGAAAGACATGCATGTACAGATTTTTTTTAGTCAACATTTTTGTGTCTGTAATTTGATGGGGTAAGTTGAGGGATAGGAGGGTGCAGGAAACATTTAACAGAAACTTACACAAAAACCTCCAGCTCTAATGCATCGCATCTGTAATGTAAGCCAAATGCTGCTTTATCCTTCCAATTTCAAAACCAACCACTTACAACCAAGTCCTCCCAACAAAAGCTCTTCTCAAAAGTCAATAAAGACATTATGTTCATTTAAAGAAATGCTAACATTTACACAAGCAACACACCAAACTGCTTAGCTGCCTTACAAATGTTTCATAAGTGCATCTCAAATGGCTACAGGAGAAATTTCTGAGAATGTTAGATGCAAGTAAAGTTCAGAAATAAATTCCTGAAAGTTATTTAAAGAAAATTAATGAAAACTGAGAAGACAACAGAATGCTATGGGTGCAAAAGAATGTTTAACTGTCAAGACACCTTTACACACCTTTACTGTTAAAAAAAAAAAGCAATTGCACTAGAACACCACATTTGAGATGTGGAGATTTTTATGGATGCGTCTTAATTTAGATTTAAACTGAGACTGTGAGAAGTGGAAAATGCAACCAGTTCCTAAGACTCAACTTTAGAGGTGTGGAAAAATATTCCTGCAGGTTTTCTAGACCTGAAATCTAACAAAGGCCCTAATAGATACTGAAAACATACTGCGTTTTTGTGCAAAATGTCTTCCTTTTTCCAGAGAATGATTGCAGCTAATGAGCGTTCTCTTTTGCGCAGTATGAACTGTATAACAAGTTAACTGTTGATCTGCAGATTTGACATTTTTTAACTAATGCCGAAGCATCTGCTGCATTAAAACTTGAACAGCATCCTGTAAGGTGACCTGAAATTGGCTTTTAGTAATTCCCTTTTACAACAGATTTAGACCGCAGTGTAAAGGCTCCATATCTGAACAGCATCTAATGTTCATGTTAATGTGTAATGCCTTCAGAGACAACACAGTTTCACATACTGGATTAGTATTGCACACGTGTACGGCTTGTGTCTTGACCACTGCTTCATGTCCACCCTAAAGGGCCAGGGCTGTTTGTTAAAGCATGCTGCTGTATCGCTGCTGAACCTCAAATCTCTGCATTTCTCATAAAGCTCTCTGCAAGCGTTCGCACCAGAGCTGAGCCATGGACCCCCTCTCCCTCTCTCATCTTTTATTCTTGTATTCATGTGGCACCTTTATTCCTCTGCTTTAATATCATCAGTCACACCCCTCCCCTTCTTCCCCTCCTTCTCTCCCTCTCTCCCTCCCTTCTTCCCTCTCTCTCTTTCCCTGTCGTCCCCATCTCTCAATCACTCTGGTCAAGGTTAAGGAGGGAGCAGGTTAAAAATAGTTCAATAAAGCGAAGAGGCAGACAGAGCGCTCCCAGCATACTGATCAGGCCCAGAGTCCAGCAAGGGTGGGGGGCTGCAGAAAGAGCCGTAAAAAGAGAGCAGGCGGGTAAAGGAAGAGGGGAAGAGGGTGATTTGGACTGGAAGATGGGTTGATCACTAGAATGCTAGTGAGATGGGAAGAAGTTGGTTGCAGGGGGGGGGCTTTTTATTCTCATTATGCATCAAAAATCTAATAGGTGGTATCCAATCCAAGCTTTAGGCATGTGATTATATAAAGCTTAAATGCCCAGTGAACCAAAATCTGTTTTCTTTCTACCTAGTAGTAAATATATACTCAGTATTCTCTTTAAACAGTGTTCCATTGATTAATAAATGACCAATATATTACACCATATGTCTCTCCTGGGCGGTCCTAGTCTCGGGCAATGTTTATGTAAGCATTCCCTTCACCAATCACAAGGCTGACCTCTCTTGCCCCACCTACACAAAACCGTCTCAGACTCAGAGAAGCTTAGCGAGCTAAAGCTAACTCAGCATGACCTTAAGCTGGAAAGCTAGACCACCTGTAGCTGTTTGTCAGCTGTTCGTTCGTTCATCCTAGGGGTCAGCAACTCAAAACAATAAGAGGAGCCATTTTGGCCCTTCAACAAAAATCAAACTACCTTGGGAGCCACAACATTTATGGCCATTGTACCATCTTGGCTGTAAATATGTCCCAGTATGTGCTGATGATCTAATACAGGCTAAAAAATATTAATGAAAACGCAGACTAAAGCTTTAGCTCAGCTGTAGCCACTTTTCCAGAGAACTAGAGTAGTTTTTTTGTAAAACGTCTCTCAACATTGGTTTTCTTATGAGGCTGAATTCAGCTTCTCACTCGCCAGCTTCTTGTTCGAATGTTCCCGTTCCACCTTAAACCAGACGTAACGTTACACTTTGCAGTTTTAGCCCATTTTTAAGCCCAATTTTTTCGGAGCTGTCACCAAAGAACATGGTGCCTGAGGCACCAGAATGAAACTGCTGCACCATTTAAGGTGGAACAGGGAATTCGTACAGGATGCTGGAAAACAAGCTGACTTCAGCTTTGCGACCTTTTACTGTTTGACAGATTCTCGTTGCAGATTAAATGTATCAATCAACCAGCTGGAGTGATTATAAGTGAAAGTAAGTTCATTCGTCTCCAAATTATTGTTGTCTGTCTTAAATCTCTCTCTTTGCCATTTTGTTAGCCACTAGCTAAGCGAGACTATTGTTTGCATTCTTATGGTAACAAAAATATACATCAGCTCCAGCATTTAAACTACGTTAAAACTATCAGCAGAGCTTTATTTTACTGCAAAGCACGATTATTTTATTTTGAACGAAATATCTAATTTTGCTGTGGAGCTTCAACAGGGCAGTAAAAAAGCTCTGGAGCTGCATGTTGCCGACCCCTGGTTTATCTAAACATGAATACATTGTCTGTTTGACCTTTCATTCACACATTGCTTTGTCCATCTGTCTGTCCATCTTCATATCTATTTGTCCATGACTTTTTTGTCCAGTTACAGTCACACAAAAGCTGGATAATGATTTTAGTTCTGTATGAGTGGTGGAACAAGCTAGGAGTGTTGGACAGAGAGCTGTCAATCAACACTAAGGTTTATTATTATATAATTTTTTTGTATTTCATTTGTTTTTACATGACCATTTCTCAGCATTTTTTGCTTCTGTAAGTGTGTCTTTAAGACTGACATGTGCAAATCAGCTCTGCTCTTATTGGCTGCCCTCATTCAAAGCAGTCAATGCTGAAACACTCCTTTAGCATGAATGGGTGGGGCTAAACTGCTGTGCCCTAAAGATATAGATGTGGTTGTTTTTGCGATACCACAAAAACAATTTACATAAAATATGTGATATTTGCAACCTGGTTTCCATAAATGGATTTTATGGACGTGAATGTTATGTTTTGAAACTTGTTTGCATACTAGATGAAAAAGTCTTCTAAAGAGAGAGGACAGTCTGTTTTCTCTGGTGTAGGCTCTGTAATGTGGGCCCAAAACCTGAAGAAGATCCGTGATTTGTCCATCTGTGACGTGTCGGTTTCTTTTTCTCTGTGTTCTCACCGTCACCACTGTCCGTCCACACACATGCACAATACTCGCGTACTGCACTTCTCTCACACTGGAGCTCTACAGATATTGATTTAGTGGATATTGGACCCTCAGTTTTGTAACAGTTCTGTCTCTTTTGTCTCTCTTCTCTCTTTTACTTTCTCTTTCTCTCTCTCAAGTCTTTGTACTCTCCTCTTTCACTCTCAGCTTTTTTTTCAATCTCCTCTTTCTGTTTTCTCTCTTCCCTCTCTCTCTATCTTTCTTTGTCTTCTCTCTCACTGCTTCCTTCTTCTCTCTCTCTTTCTCTCTTTCTGTCTTGTATCTTTATCATCTTTCTGATCTCTCTCCTTTATCTTCTCTCTTCTCCCATCTCTCCCCTGCTTCTCTCTTTCTCTCTGTCTTCTCTCACGTCTCTCCCTTCTGTCTCTCTCTTTTCTTTTCTCTCTTCTTGTCTTCTTGTCTCTCTTACTTAGTCTTCTTTTTATCTCTCTTTCTGTTATCTTTATCCTTCTTTTCTCTCTCTGTTTCTCTCTCACTCCATCCATTCTCACTCTTTCTCTCTCTTTCATTTCTGTACTCTTTCCTTCTCTTTCTGTTTCTCTCTCACTTCTCCTCCTTCTGTCTCCCTCTTTTCATGTCTCTTCCTGACTTTTCTACCTTCTCTGTCTCTTCCTTTACTCTTTTAATTTCTTTCTCTTTCTTTCTCTCTCTCTCTCTCTCTCTCTCTCTGTTTTCTTTCTTTTCTCTCCCCTTCATCTCACTCTGTCTCTCTCTCTCTCTCTTTTGTTGTCTTTCTCCTCAGTCTCCTCATTTCTCTTCTCTTTCTCTCTCTCCTTCCCCCTCCTCCACCTTCTCTCTGTCTCTACTTGCTTTCCTCTTTGATTAAATGCATGACAAATGCCTCCTCCTCTTTAGGAACCCTCACACGACCACCACCATTTCTAATCTCACAGTAAGCCGGGGCAATTACAGAATTCAACATATTCATCCGTTCACTGAACATATGTGGTCAGAAGGTGATGCAGTACTTTTGTTACATCCCCATGTAAGTATGTACTAATTCTTGTAAATGTATACACATGTATGACTATATATGCACATATATTCTGACTCTCTGATGCTTTTGTACTTACATGTGGACGGAGTCCGGCACGGCTCATAAAACACTGGAGCACATACACAGCAAATTGTGGTGTTTTATAGCTGATGTGGAGGACAGGCAGGCATGTATAATAGTTCATCATGTGCACACACACATACACACACACACACACACACACTGCAGGCAGGGAAGAAAGTTGAGTGATGAACACACACACAAAAGACGCGAGACGTGCGGAGAGCGAGTCAGGCTTTCATTGATGCTGTAAGGATGAAGAGAGAGTGAGCGGGTGGAGGATGAGGGGGAAGGGGTGGTTCCCATGGAAACTGAGCAGTCAGCACATCTGTATGGTTCCCTGCTGCTGTCCGCTGCTGTCGGCATCCCACAGCCGTCACCGCCAACACACACACGCACATACATACAACGATGCTAAGAGCACCCTCACACACATACACTCACCCTGATGATTTGTGGGTTTTCCATCCACCTTTTACTACATTTTGAATTTTGTGCATAAAAAGCCTGAACTGAATAAACAGAAATTAAAAGAAAATTTTGCAAAGACATTTTCACTCTTGGGGGAGGTGGAAAAGTTGGTTTATTGATAAAAGACAGAATGGTAGCTAGGTTTTAATTCAAACTGCCAGATTAAGACACATTTCCAAAAAAAAAATTTAATTCTGAATTATGAAGTGTTTGTCAACTATGTTTACACACATTCCTGAAGATGATGTGACATGCTTTCACTGTACAGTGCAACACAAAGGCACTAAACTATAAACAGAATCTAAACTTCTGAAGTCAGGAAACATTTAGTGGGGCTCAGATTGAGTTTGGACTGGAAACTTGATGATGTGGGTCGAGTCCAGTTTGTCTGTTTTGGTTTCAAGTTCACAAAGCTTCATGTGACTCGAGCTGACATCATTTTGTTGGCCTCAGGTTGAGTTCAGACTCAAAACTCATTGATATGGGTTTGAAACAGTTCAGACAAAATTTTGTTGGGCTTAGGTTTGTCAGGTTTGGGTGAAGTTCAGACTTGAAATCTGACAATATGCGATGGTTCAGACAAAATTTTGTCCAGTTCAGGTGTTCAAATGAAGCTTGATGATGAGAGTCGAGTTTGGACAAAATTTTGTCTCTCATTTTGAGTTCACGCTCCAAACTTGATGATGTGGGTTAGTTTAGAAAAAAATTTGTCAGGCATGGATTGGGTTCAGACTGGACCCATAATGATGTGAGTCGGTTCAGCCAAAATTTTGTCGGGCTGTGACGAAGTGAGTCAGTGTGGGACGAGTCAGATCAAGTTTAGACAAAACTGTTTGGGCTTCAGGTAGAGTTTGGACTCGAAACTTGATGTAGGTTGGGTCGGTTTTAAATAAAATTTTGTTCGGTTGCGATAAAGTTCAATCTCGAGGTCGAGTTCAGGCTCAGGTCAGCTCAAAACTTTATGTGGGTTTGATGTGAGTCAGGTTTGGACAAAGTTTTCTCAAGCTCAGGTTGGGTTTGAATTGAAAGCTTGATGTGGGTTGGCTTCGGAAGAAAGTTTGTGTGAATGAGGTTGTTTGGTAGTTTGGATTAGAAACTTGATGATGTGATATCCTAATGATACCAACACCCTTTCAACATACACTGGCCCTTATTATGCTACACCACAACCCCCCCCCCCCCCCCCCCCCCCCACACACACACACACACATACGCACACTCAAAATCACAACACCAGCTCCCTTTTAACACATACACACTGGCTCTCATGATGCCAAAACACCCTCAGCACATGCAAATCCCCACCCCCCCAACACAGACTCACAGCAACACTGACAACATCACGCACCAACACTCCAAATGAAACTCATCCCCCAACACATATACAGGCACACAGTCGAGGGTACTTAACTACCCCTGCTCACCCGTCCAAACAAGTGCTAGAGCTTATTAGAGATTGAGTGCATGTTATGAAGATCAGTAAATGGTTATTGAAAATCATCTGGAGGGAGCACAAGCTCTCCAGCGTAACGATCTCTCCCCAGTGGAATTCTTGAAGAAAATCCAGCGTGTCGAGAGCTTTCGAAAAGCTTTAGGCAGGTGTTTTGTAAATGTTTGAGCATTTGAAGGGATGAGATGACAGAGATGTTGTGAACAATGGAAACAATCATATTTTTTAAAAGGTATTTTGACACTTTGTCAGCCAACCAGATGATTCCTGGAACCAGCTGAGAAAGTCAACGTCATAATACCAATGTCTCTCTCTCTCTCTCTCTCTCTCTCTCTCTCTCTCTCACTCTGCCCTTATTAGAATGCGGGGGAGCGAGTCGCTGCTGCAAATTGAAAACATATTGATTCTCCCTCTGTTCCCATCGCCTGTGTGCAGAGCAGAGAGACAGAGACAGAGAGAGAGAGAGAGAGAGAGAGAGAGAGATGAAGGACAGAACAGGGTCAGGAAAGGGGTGAGATTTCAAAAGCAGAAAGCATCCGAGGTGGCTTGGTTCAGCATTTAATCCACATATGTGAAGCATCTTAGAGGACAAGTGCTGATTTAGAATCAGTCCACACTGAAAAGAGGTGCTTCAGTTGGTTCTTGGATTGCACATATATTTCTAGGAAAAATTCCACCAATGTTTCATTTCTTCATAATTACGTGGGTAACGTGTAAACTGTCTTTAACAGTACTTCAGTATGAGATGTTCTGTTCTAGTGAAACTTACTAAGTCAGAATTGTTCACAGTGGTGGTGATAGGAACCAGACATCTGAAGAGTATATACTCTAAAAAATGTCTAACACAAGATGGTTATAATTTTGCTGCTTATTGCCTGAGGAATTGTTTTAGTATATTTTTGAGAAGGTTTGAGCCTAAAATGTGTTTTCAAACTCCATTCATGGTGGAGGGGTACATGCAAAGTGTTGTAAGGCAAAATAGTCAACAAAGAAAACTTGATTTACTTTTATTTTACCATCACTGACATTACAGATACAACTCAGAAGACATTTAGGTTGTTCTGGTTGTTCTGGATAATAAATAGAATGGCTATATTTGTGTTGTAGACATTGCAACCTCTGGTTCCTATCACCACCACTGTAAAGAAATGGGGAGGTTTCTTATCATTTCATATCAAATCACTTTGAAAGACTTTGTTCACATTTTTGTTTACGTTGTTTAACCCTTGTGTGGTGTTGATGTGTTTGTTATTCACTGGGTCTGGTGGACCCACCACATTTTTTTTTTTTTCACACACACACACGTGGGCTGGAGGTTAGGGATCTGGCCCTGTGACCGGAAGGTTGCCGGTTCGATCCCCAGGGCCGACAGTCCATGACTGAGGTGTCCTTGAGCAAGACACCTAACCCCCAACTGCTCCCCGGGCGCCGTGGATAGGGCTGCCCACTGCTCCGGGCAAGTGTGCTCACTGCCCCCTAGTGTGTGTGTTCACTAGTGTGTATGTTGTGTTACACTTCATGGATGGGTTAAATGCAGAGGTGGAATTTCCCCGGTTGTGGGATCAAAAAAGTATCACTTACTTACTTACACTTTTATTCTCCATGGGTTCTGAAAAAATAATAAATCACATTTTTTTTCTTTTGGTAAACATGAAATGGGTTCCACAGACACCATGCAAGGGTTAAATGCAATGGCTGAAATATGCAGGAATTCTCCTTCAGTAATTCCCCTTTAATTGGTATAGACTAGAGGTGTAGCAATACACCAAGGCAAAAATACAGTGTTACCCCAGCAAACTAACATGATAAAACCTTGTTTAGAACCCAATTAATATCATCCAGCACCATCTACTACTGCACTGGTTAGGACTAGTGTTAGCATTAGCTCATTAGCACATCTGAAGGGGCAGCACCTGTTAATCACATTGACCAGAGATTTCCCTGGACTATTTATTAAGACGACATGTTTGCAAAACAGAGAGCTGCTAAAATTGCATTTATGCAAATTTTTAATTTTTTTTTTTAATAGGACCAGTGAACCTGTTTAGCACGTTTGTGTATTATGTTAAAAGCCTTTATTCCATGCATCTTAGAAAACTTTAGTAGATTTAAATTTTAAATCAGTGTGTATATTTTAAAATATTGTGTTTGTATTATTTAAACATTTACAGTGCAGCAATAAAAGGAGGTTTTATATGCCCTACTGGTCAGCAACACAAGCATAATGTATTAGCTCATCTGTGTCCAGCACAGAGCTCAGCTTTGACTCTGCATCCTTTGCACACGGATACTAAAATAATCAATGCTTAAACTCCGACAGTGCGTTTTCTATAGGGGAAACTTATATATAACGTAGCAGACAGCGTCACCAATGCAAACCAGCCTTTGTCACTGTTACTGTTACTATAATTGTCACTGCTGCTGTAAACAGGGTCAGGTCATGTGGGGTGACGGTGTCAATGTACACACATACGTATGACTCGTCCATCAGGACACTGAGCTTATTCATGATCACAGCTCATCAGCCGGAGGGTGCTGAGCCTTAAACAGCATGTCTGCCTGATGATCTGTACTGTATTCTGAGACGTTCTTCAATAAAGCAGCTTTGTGGTCCGCTATAAAATTTTAAGGAATAGCCTACATTCCTAGAATTCTTTATAATCTATTTTTTCTAAACATTTGGTTGATATCTGTGTCATTTAATTATGAAAACATTTATTTACACTATTATAGTATTAAGTAATAGCTATACATTTCAATCAGGTCTCACAATGTGTTCAACCCCTTTAGCCAAATGTATTTTTCCTGCTAAAACAATAGGAACCCGATAAGTCAGATGATAAACAGGAAATGACCATTAGACTCTTTTTTAAACAGCATGGCCATGTAGTAAACAGGGGCAAGTTCCCTGTTACATTAAACAGCCATAAGAGCACGGTAGATCAGTGGTTGGCTGACCAGGCCCCCAGCTTTTGCCTTGAAACGTGGCCACCAGAGGTAAGGTTGTCAGGCCTGTAAAGACCATTTGAGAAAAGCTCTCCGTTCACTTCTATTCATTTCAGGTTGTCTTTAGTCCAGTAATAATGGCACATCTGAGCCGTTATAGATCGTCTCATAGCCCTGTCCTCTTCTACAGAGTCTGGACTGTCTGGCATTTTATCCACAGGCCATTCAATCATTTTATTCCTTTAAAACAAATGATTTCTGTGTCAGTACAGAAAATAATGTTGACGTGAAATACTATAGTACACTGTAATATTAAAAAAAGCTCATCAATGATATAAAGCATGGAGCAGTCTCACTGTAATAATAATAAAAATAACAATGAAAACATCAATCATTATTAGGAAGCAGTGACTAAAATTCACTATGTGGTGAAAGTGAACGAATGTGCTAAATGGATATGATGAATTTTGTTCCTTCAACATAGATTGTTGTTGTTTAGCTCCTTCGAACAGTGCAGTAATTTGGATTGGCGCATTAAGATACCTGCGCAGTCAAGAAGCCAATCAGCAAGTGACACAATTGACCTCACCGGGTCCGCATTAAGAGCAGCAGGATCAACAGCAGGAAGCATATCAGTGACACTTAAAGGGGCATTTTGGCCTTAAACTAACTTTAATACATTTTTAATTATGTGATATCCTGTAGCACTGCAGACCTCAGCTTCACCAGTTTGACAGAATTCATGATAGCTTTTAGCCATTGCACTCCAAGCCACTGGAACAGTATGCCAGTGGATATGAGAGCAACTGAAAATACTCATATATTAATATTTTTAAACATAAACTAAAAACTCATTTATTCAGTCTCTTATCATTTTTTTGGTTTTAGTATTTACGTTTATTTCATTAAGTATCGTCATTATTATTTATTTTACTCTATTCTGTTTTCAACGTTTTACTGTTGATCAATTTTATTTAATGAATTCTATTTTATTTGTTATTCCAATTGCTTTTACTATCTTTTATTATCTATTTTTTTTACTATCCTGAATGCCCATCTTTATTGTTGTCTTATTAAATTGGGTGTGTATTAATCTCTATATTTCAATATCTTACGCTCTGTCACTTTGTCGCTTTGAATTTGCTAATCAATTGCAATTTGATCTGTTTGAAATGTGCTATATAGATAAAGTTGATTGATTGATTTTTGCCTGTCAATGTTCTCTCACTACAATACTCATTACACAGCATTACACAGCATGCATTACACAGATATATCATACAACCACTGGGAATCTCCACAAGGCAATAAAGAAATCATGACTGCCAGGACACCTACTGATGTAGAGGCTAATAAATACAGACATGACATTCAGCTTTCTAGCAGTATCATTATCTTTCACTTCTTTTTGCATTATTTAGCTGTATTATTCATTTATTATTCATTGCCCTATATGTCCCTGCAGGACACGCATACACTTATAATATAATGCTTATTATTACTTTAAATAAGCTAATAATGCAAATGCGAATTCATGTTTTCAACATTTAGGAACAAAGTAACCAACCAGTATACAAAATATAAGACAAAAGACTTACAATATTTTGTGTATGTGTTACTTAAAGGCCCCATATCTGACTTTTTTCTCTTTAGGTGTAAAAAAAAACCCTCACTTTTAAGCAGGCTGTATTGGTTACTGTGCCTTTAAGACTGACATATGCAAATGAGCTCTGTTCTGATTGGCTGGCCCGTATTGATCCTCATTCAAAAGGCAGCCCTGGCTGAAAAACTCTCTATAACTTTAGTGTGAATAGGCCTGAGTAGGCAGATATTGGTTGGTTTCTGTGACTCAACAAAAACTGTGTATTTAAAATGGGCTGTTTTTGCAACTTAGTTTCCATATATGGGCTGAGCAGAACGTTTTTGAGACCTTAACATCATTCACACACTACTTCAAATTCTTTTAAAAAGGGATGGTTTCCATAATATAAGCACTTTAAACATTTGATTGAGTTGCTGTTTATTGATTGATCGATTGATAATGTTTAAGTATCCCAGCAGTAGATTCTGATCTGTCAGGATCCGCTCCTAACCCCAGATTGCTGTTTTAATATCTCCCTGATCTAGCAGATTCTGAAATGCCTGCTTCCAACTGCCTAACTGTCCTCATGTTACCCTCCTTTGTTACCCGCCACAACCTCCCTGCTGTTCTCCTTCATTCTCCTCCTTTTCTCTCATCTCTTCTCCTCCTCCCGTCTTCGCTTTTCTCTCGCAGAAGTGTGTCACTCCTGCGTGCATCCGATATCTGCCGTCCCAACAGGACTCGACACGCTTTATTTTTAAACTGTCCTTGGAACCAAAGCGAGAAAGAGAGGAAGAGAGAGAGAGAGAGAGAGAGAGAGAGAGAGAGAGAGAGAAGGAGGAGAGGGATCTGCAAGAAAAGAGAAGAGAGAGAGGAACCACAGGGGAGTTTTTTGTAAAGAGACAGAGAGAGGGTGGGGGAGGCAGTAATAGATCTTGAATTCTAAAGGCTCACGTTCAAGCCTGTATCGTATGACTCCGTTCAGACTGTTGGTTCAATAAGAACAAGTAAGGCCAAGTATCAGCTGCCAAATCTTCTACTGTGGAGCACATAGTGTTCCGTAAGCTTACTGACGTAAGTTTCGGAAACAGACCCAGGCTATAAAAGTATGACCTAATCACTGGGTCCTAAGCAGCTGTTCTGTACTTCTGTACTGAAGTCATAGAAGAGAATATCCAGTGTTCCACACAGGGTAGTGCACAAGATATACCCTAGTAGTAGTAGTGAACCTTGACTATTAGAGCTAGGCCTTTAGTGCAGGCCATAAGTGCCAAACCTTGGAAGTATGCAGCCTACAAAGATGTGCCCTTCGAAGGTTGCATCTTAACAGCAAAGTAAGAATTTCATTATACAGTGTAACTGCCTGTTCTGCTGTGCACATGACAATAAAACTCTTGAATCTTGAATCTTAACATTTGTATCATTAGCCATTCGAATCAGTTTGATTTAAAAGTAAGCTAGTGGGCTGCCAGCATTACCATCAGTGCACCACTATCCTCTTGCTTTCTAGAATGTTAACATGTACTTTACTGTGTAGCAAGTTTACAATGACTGATTCAATAAAGATCTTTTGCACAGAGCTGCCACTGTTTACTATTTCTAACAACTGACAAACACCTTGGCTGATTGACTAAATCTACTGTCGTGAATATATATATATATATATATATATATATATATATATATATATATATATCGTGTGTGTGTGTATATATATATATATATATATATATATATATATATATATATACATATATATATATAGTCTGCTTCATAATGTAGCTCAGAAAGCAGCACTAGGGTGTGCTAGGGTAGCACAGGCTACTCTTGGCCATCCCTCTGCTATGCCCCTGGGCTATAAGATGGAAGGGAAACGTCTATGGCCTTTTGCTATGTCCTCTGTTCTACAGGTTTCTTGATTAACGGCCAAGGTCTGTTCCTCCAAAGAACTCTCAAAAGTCTTTGCCGATGCCATCTTGCTTGTTTATTGTCCAGCTTTCTCATCCATAAAGAAACACAGAGAAGGCCATAGGCCTGAGGTGTCAAACTCAGCCAATAAAAAGGCTCCTATTAAAAAATCTCAGCAAATCTGTGGTCCAGCTGTTTTTCATTTCATTTCATTTCATTTTGCCATGACCTAAAAAGCCATTGTTTATTCAAAATATGCCAAAACTGCAACAGCAAATTAAGCATTGAATGTAGTAATTCTGAAGAAAAAAAAAACATTGTTTTAGGTAAACTGCCTATTTGCTTGAACAAGACACCAGGTGTTCTTGGGGGAACTAGCCAACAGATTGTTGTTGGGGGAAGGTGCTCAGAACGCACACTATATTGCAGTGCATGCTGGGAACTGTATTGCATCTCAAGGTGAAACGGGCTAATAAGATTGGAAAATTAAAGTCATTTCATGGGCAAATAGGACTGTGTCATGGGCCTGACTTTGATTCATGTGCCATAGGCTGTATCAATTCTGATCTGTTCATAGAGACAAATTATTGTGTTTGAAGATCTTTTCAAGTTCCTTCATCCTTGTTCTGTCGAGTGACAATCTATTTTTCTTGAGTGCTGAATCTTTTGTTGTTAATAATTGATCAGAGTAGGCAAAATCTGTCCTCCATCAAAGGTAAAGTTAGCAGTCTTTCCTGAAGTCATATCCTTAGTCTTTTTGCTATGAAGCTAACATTACCTAATGAAAATAACTGAACGTAGCATCCTCACACTCTGATAACTGATTGGTAACCATGCCATGATGGCAGATTATTACAGTGAAGCATAACTGTTCACATATTGTTGGCCATGCTTCATACTGGGGTAGCACAGGCCACCCTTGGCCACCCCTAGGCTATGCCCCAGGGCCTTAAGATGGAAGGGCAACATCTATGGCCTTTTACTACATCTTTGTTCTCATTTGGGCTACAGGATTCTTTGATTAACAGCCACTGTTCGTGCTGAAGTAATCACGGGCAAGTCAGCCACGGAGAAGAAACATCGAGCACTAATGTTAGACAGGTTACAAATGAAAATATTGTGGTTTTAGGATCATCTAGTTTATTCTAATAGTGTTGCCATTAAATCTATATTACCCAAACTTTTATTTCAGACATAATCTGGTAGAAAAGACATTCTTCAACAATTGAAAGTGCTGAAGTACTAGACAATGCTTCTGTTGCATTTTTCAGGCATTTAAGTTGCTTTAAAAGGCCTTGGTTGGAGTTCATGATCACTGAAGTATTAAAGCAATCCTGTAAAGTTGATGAACATACATTGTAGCTTTCAGATGTGCAGTTTTATTCTTTTTCCCTCTTCCTGTTGTTGTCTTTGTTTCTTTTATCCTCTCTGCCTTTCTTACTTTTCTTGCTTCTATTCTTTTCTCTCGTACCTCCTGCCTCCTCTACATACCTTCCCTCCCTCCCTCCGTTCCTCGTTCTGTTCCTTCTTCCTGGTTGACTTTGCTGGTGGCTATGGTGCAGAAGTGCCTCCTAAACTAGGCCAGTCAGCGGCAGGTGCCTCATTCATGCTCTGCAGCTCCGGCTTACTCTGGACGATTTAGGGCGCTCTACCATATCCCTGAGGCAAGAAAGAGAGTGAAGAATATGGGTAAGAGGCATTTTAAAGGTGTTTTGCCCCAAATAGGTCAGAGGCAAATCAGGCATTTGATCCAGGAGTGAAGCTTAAAGCTCTTTAATGCCCACTGTACTGCACAAACTGGGCCAGCAGTGATCAATCAGACTGCAAAATAGAGTAATGTCAGGTAGGCACCTACAGTTAAACTCCAAATGGATTCTCACACAACTCATCCATAACCTCCTGGCCATCACTGTCATGCTGATTAGCAAGTACATTAAAATATTTACACAGTCTTTATTCCACAATAATCTGCATTCAATCATCAGACAGCCTGACAGACAACCATCAGACAACAGTTTGACACAGCCGGATGCAAGTGTGTCTTTATGTTGTGTGGTGTCAGGATGGCATAGTTTTATTTATTTATAAAATACAGACAAAAATTTAAGATGACTTCAGCAAAAATCCTTTTGTGCACTTATATAGGTAACAGTATGTGAGATTACATTAAAAACTAGTGCCTATAATTTGTCAATCTTTGTTAATTACCTTCGATTCACTGTGAAACTAAAGAAGCATATTTTGGACATTTCAGACTTGCCGGTTAATTATATTTGGAGTAAAAGAACTTTTTGTAAATGTTTCTATTGTATGGAAATCAATTTTAATGTGTTCATAAGTTGATTTTTTGAAAGTTTGTTAAATTGTTTAAAACAATTTTTTTTCTTGCTTCAGATGTAGTTGATTTAAATATGATGGCTCTTCAAGGAACCCTTTTGGAAAAGGGTTCTAAACTTCTATTGTTAGAATATTCAACCATTTTATATACTAAAAAACCCTTGAAGAACCATCTTTTTTGTATAAATGTTTGTCGTCCAAATTTTGCTTCCTTCAATTTAAACTGGAGCTGCAAGGCTTCAGTTATCGACAAACACTAGAAGTAAAATATCTCCCCAAAACCTCTCTCCACCCCCTCAAACTGCATCCAGATCTTCATTACATTCTTATATATATATATATATATATATATATATATATATATATATATATATATATATATATATATATATATATACACACACGCTTTTTTGTGTGGTTTTACAACACAGTATGATCTACAGCAATCAAACTGTGTAGCCAAAGGCTGGAAGCAGACAAGACAATTATTTTTTTTATTTCTAAATAGGTAACCATTCAATGTAGAATTTGTATATGTCCATTTAATATTAATGTTTACAAACAGAAACAATCTAACATCCATATGCTACACACATATACAAAAGGGAGACAGATTCCGCAGGAATGTCAGAACTCGGCACAGTGGCTGCTCCCATTGTTCAGCTATACAATGAGGTTTTAGAGAGAGAGCTTGAAATCTCCAGATTTGATTCCTACAAACCATTTTATGATCTATAATTCACAGCAGTAACAATCTTCTCATTTGCACCATAAGCACCAAATGAGCAAATGCTTGCAAATCTTTATGTCCTCACCTTCAAAGCCTCACTGCTCCCCTCAAAGACATGATAATCCAGAGCATGTGGTCTTGATCACATGACAAGAGTCGAAAATCAGTTTAGTGATCTATGAGTCAGGTGGAAATAAATTTATTCTAGCCTCCATTACTCTGATTCAGCAATTCCATCAAATATCCTGGTGATTGGGAAGAGAACTTGAGAATGTTACCTTTTAAATGAGACCAAGATCAGGACTGTAGCTCACAGTATTTGGGAACAGTGCCTATACTTTGCTTGTGTCATTTCAGATGAAAATGGTGCAGCAATTAGAAGGTTAATGAAGACCTAGATGCAGTTTGAGCTGGTTGAGAGAAGTTTTGAGAGTGTATTTACAGAACAGATTTGGTGTCTGTTAATTTGGAGCAATGTTAGCCTAACTAAAGAAGTCAAATTTGGACACTGAACATGTCTTGGCTGATCGACTACACCTGGGGTAAGTGAAAGAAAATTGGATTTCTTGCCAAACTATTCACTGTAATGCACTGAGCTGGACAGCAAAATGTATGCTAATGTAAGGCCAGGTGATGAAAACCCTCATGTGTGGCCGTCTCCATTAGAGACAGAAGGCAAATAGAAGGACGATTGCCAGCCGTGAGTTTGTTAGTTTTGCCCAGAGCTGCTGTAAGCTGCCTAATGGTGTTTGGGATCTGTGTGATTGCTGTGTTGGACAGCAGCGCGGACAAACACACCAGTCAGCCACGACCCTCTGACTCTGCCAACCCACTTGATTAGGGTTCCACTGCGCTGGCACACACAGAGCAATCTCCACTGCCAACCTACTGTCCACAGCAGATGGAAGCTGGAAGTTCTTTACTGTAAATCTTGACATCACAGTGTCTGTAAGTTTCTCTACAATGAACGATTTCACATAAAATGACTGTTGGGTGATTGAATTGTGCATTCATTTTGGAAAGTCTGTGGAATTTGCCTTTAAAGATCATTCATTCATTCATTCATTCATTCATTCATCCATCCATCTTCTTGAAGTGTCAACACCTTAGCAAACAGCAGAGGATCCCAGACAATCCTGTTCCCTGCAAATTCCTCCACCACATTCCAAACTAACACAATCCCAAATCCCCTATAATAAATGGACATAATATATCATGTACCCTGCATGGTAGAGGGTTCCCAGGAACTATCCCTGAGGCCAGGCCTAGAGGAAACGTTCCTCAGTGAATGCCTGGTGGCTGGGCAGTCCATGCAATCCAGCCTGGCTTCACCTGAAAAGGCAGCATGGGGGGACCATGTAGACCCAAAATAGTGGAACTTAATATCAGCATATATTACTTCCCTTTTACATGACCAATAAATGCCCCAGAATGTAACCTAGAATGGTATGTCCATGTGCCGATTGCTATTTTTAGAATGAATATAATGAGTTTGCCAAGGAGACATGTACTAGTTAGAAAGCTAATGCTAATGCTATTAGCATTTGTGCTAACCTCCACAGCATGAGTGTTTTGCTCATATTTTCACTTTCATCATGAATTAAAAATGAAAAGTTGACAAATATAAGTGTACACTGGGCAGTGCATTACGTCATTTCTTGTTAGCAATGCTAACTTAGCAAGCAAGGCAATTAAGCTTATTAGCAAAATTAGACACTTTAAATTTCATTAAATGACCAAACAGACAATTAATATGCTATTTGTTGTTATTGCAGTGGTTCCAGGTGTCTCTCAAGTGAGTGAAATATCTAGAACTAGAACCGTAAGTTACATTAGTGCGGGTGAGAGGACTGGTGTGTGCGGCGTGTTTGCGTTTGTGGTTTATTAGATTTGGCTGAGAGCTGGAGCCCCATAAGGCTGATAAAGGCTCTTCAGCCCACAGTGCTGTGGTGCATCATAACATATGGAGCTGATGCATTGTTATAAATTCATAAGCTTTTCTTATCTAATCTCTCTCTCTCTCTCTCTCTCTCTCTCTCTCTCTCTCTCTCTCTCTCTCCATACTTCTTTTTCTCTGGCTCTTTTCCCCACTCATATTCTTTCTCTCCCCTTCTCTAGTTATTATCTCTCAAAACCCCCTCTTGCACGCTCTGTCTATATCCTTCTCTTCTTCCTCTTCTTCTCTCTCCACTTCTGCTTCTCTCCACTCCTCCCTTCCTCTTGTTTTCCCTCTCAACATTTTTCTCTTTCTCTTCATCCTCCTTCACTTTTTTCTTATTCTCTTTCTCCAGTTCTCTCTTAGGACTCGGTCTTTCTCTATTTCTCTACCTCTGTGTCTTCACTCACTCTTCCTTCTAGCTCATGCCCCTTCTCCACTCCCTCGTTCTCTCTCTCCCATCTTCTCACATTCCTTCTCTCTTTTCCTTATGCTCGTTTCCCTTCCTCTTCTTCTGTCTTTTCCTATTCTTTTTTATTCTTTCTTCTTTCGCTCTCTTCCATTCTCACTCTCTATCAACTCTTTTCTTGCCCATCCTCTTATTCTCTCTCCTGTTCTCTTGCATTTCCATCATCCTTTTCTCTAGCTGCTTCCCCTCCTTCTTTTTGTCTGTCTTCCTTTTCTCTTTCCCTACTTCTTTCTCTCTCTGTCTCTCTCTCTCTCTCTCTCTCTCTCTCTCAATCCATACCTTTTTCCCAAGCTCCCTACCTTTACTCTTAGTCTCCCCCTAATTATTTCTCTCTGCTCCCTCTTTCTATCTTTTCTTCTAACTCCTTCCCTTCACTCTTAATCTCTGTCTCTCTTCCCTCTATCTTTCTCCATTTCTTTTTTCTTTCTTCTTTCCTTATTTTTCCCTCTTATTCTTTCTTTTTCTCTCTCTCCACTCCCCCCTTGCTCACTTTCTTTCAGTCATTCTATTCTTCTCTCATTTTCTGTAGCTCCTTTCTCCCTCTTCTCTTTCCACTATGTTTCACCATTTTGCTTTTTTGTTTTTTTCTCTCTCCCTCCTTCCCTTTCTTTCTCTCTATCCTCTGTCTTGCTTTTGCTCCTTACCCTTCCCGTTGTTATCTCTCTCCATGCTTCTCTTTCTCTGGTTCTTTTGCTCCTCTCTCTCTCTCTCTCTCTCTCTCTATCTCATTCAATTTCTCTCTGTTCTCTCTTTTCTTGTCCTCCCTCTTGTTCTCTCTCTCCTGTTCTCCTGCCTTTCTATCATCCTTTTCTCTTTCTTTCCTTCCCCTCCTTCCTTTTCTCTCCAGTGTTCCTTACTTTGTCTCTCTTCCTTTCTTTCTCTCATGCATTCTTTCTCTCTCTCTCTCTCTCTCTCATGCACTCTCTCTCACGCACTTTTCATCTTGTTCTCTCTCTTCCTATTCTCTCTGTCACCTTTCTCTCTATCCATTCTCTCTTTCTCTCTGTCACCTTTTCCCTTCTTCCCCTCGCTCTCTGTCTGTCTGTCTCTCTCTCTTACATCTCTACTTCTTATTTTCTCCTTCTGCCCTTTTCTCTCTCTTATTACTTGTCTTTCTTTCTATCCTTTCTCTCCTTCCCCTCTTGTTCTCTCTCTCTCTTTCTCTCTCTCTCCTCTCTCTCTACTCCTTCTCTTTTTCTCTGGCTTCTTCCCCTCCTTTTTTCTGTCTTTCCACTCACTCTTTTGCTCTGTCTCTCTCTCTCTCCCTCTCTCTCTCTCTCTCTCTCTCTCTCTCTCTCTCTTTCTCTCTTTCTCTCTCTCTCTCTCTGTCTCTCTCTCTCTCTATCTGTGTGGTGTATCGCTGACTGGTTGAGAGTGTTTCGTTTGCAGACTTGAATGTTAAGCGTGTCCTCTGCCTCCACTCCACAGACGGAGGGCATTACTGAGGGAAAAGCTAATCTAGCTGTCTGAGCCTTATTCATGCGAGACGTTCTCTCTCTCTCTCTCTCTCTCTCTCTCTCTCTCTCTCTCTCCCCCTCTCCCATCCTTTCTTTTTCTTTCTCACTGACTGCTTTTCTTCATCACCTTTTTCTCTTCCTCTTTCCCTTCATTTCTTCCCACTCCCTCATTCCCTTCCTCGTCTAATTCGTTTGGTTTCTCCTGTGTGTCTTCAGTGTCGCTCCACGCTCTGCCTCACTTTCAAAGCCTGCATCCCCCCAGGGCCAAAGCACTAACTCCGCTGAAATATCTGGGCCTCTATTCAGAAAGGAGCTCAGGGTCAGCATGCTGATCTCATATTCTTCCCTCTTTACAGCAATCTTAAAGCAATAGCATGGCGGAAAATCCAATTCTCACAACACCTCGAATGCAGTAGAGCAGCCTAAGCATGCTGGGCATGTAGTTTGCTTCATTAGATTTGCACTGAAGCTAGGCTAATGAATCCAACAAGTAATGGAAGCTTATATCCCACTAATTGGCAACATGCGTACTGCGTGTCAGAATCGTCGTCAGTCTGCAGTTCCTCTCAAATCTATTTGTGTCGTGCTTTTTACAGTGGAGCAAACTTAAAGAAGAAACTTCAGAAGAACCGACGAGCCAAGCTAACCAGGGTGAATGGAGGAAAACAATCTAGAATGGTGTGAATGTGGGAGAACATGATAGAAGAGAGTGCATGGGGAGAATATTCTAGGGCAGTGTGAATGGTGGAGAGCAGTCTACACACTTTCAAAAGATGAAAAGGTTTTTAGCAAAGGCAATGGTTCTATTTAGAACCATGAGTTCCATATGTTTGATAAATGTTTATGTATGCGTTCTGTATAGTTCATGCTTAAATGGTTCTTTGTATGGTGAGATGGTTCTTCAGATTAATGGAAAATGTGTTGTTTATAGGACCATATAGGACATTTTTGAAAATGTTTCTGTACAGCATCAAAAACTGTTCTGCTATTGTTGCGATGTGAAACTTCAAACAAGGGGGTTCTCTATAGAATCCTCGGTTCTTCAAGGATTCTTTAGTAAATGCAATGGTTCTATTTAGAACAATGAGTTCTATGTGTTTAATAAATATTTATGTATATATTTGATGGAGAATGTGTTGTACATGGTTCTATATAAATCCTTTTTGAAAATGGTTCTATATAACACCAAATAGGGTTCTGATATTGTAATGGTGTCAAGCTTGTAACAGTACACTCTTAAAAAGATGGTTCTCTATAGAATTCTTGGTACTTCAAGTGTTCTTTAGTAAATGTAATGGCTCTTTTAAGAACAATGACTTCTATATGTTCAGCGTGTTGATATATGAGTTCTCTATATTTCATACTTAAATGGGTCTTTGAGTTGGGTGACTGTTATTCAGATTAATGGGAAATGTGTTGTACATGGTTCTATACAGCACCAAAAAGGGTTCTAACACTGTTGTGATATTAATCTTGTAGCAGTACACTCTTAAAAGATGGTTCTTCAAGGGTTCTTTAGTAAAGACAATAGTTCTACATAGAATCATGAACACTCAGCCATTTTCAAGCTTAAAGGATTATTTGCATTGTGAAATAGTTCTTCAGATTGATGGAGAATATAGTTTTATGTGGTTCTCCATAGCACCATGAAGGGTTCTGCTATTGTTAAGATGTCAATCTTGTAACAGTACAATCTTAAGAATGTTGGTTCGTCAAGGGTTTTTTAGTAAAGACAATATTTATACATAGAACCATGAACACTCAAAGAACGATAGGGTTCTTTGCATCATGAAATGGTTCTTGAGACTGATGGTTCTTGAGATTGATGGAGAATGTGTTCTAAATATGGTATATGGTAACTTTTTTGAAAATGACTCTAGAACGCACCAAAAGGGGTTCCTTGATTGTTACAAGCCTGACACTGTAACAATCAAGGAACCCTTTTTTGGTACTATATAGAACCTTTTCAAAAAATATCTATATAGAACCATGTACATGTTCTCCATCAAACTGAAGAACCATTTTTGGAATGCATAGAAATGGTTCTATATAGAGCTCATATATATGCTAAAGAACCCTTGAACCATCTTTTTAAGCATATAGAATCACAGGACTGGAGGGAAAGGGGAGAACATTCTAGAAACAGCCCCTGCGATCGCGCTGTTGGGGTCTGCTGATGTGTGTTGGAGAACGCTGGGCTGGTGAGATCAGGGCTGAACACACCTGAGTCATTAGGTTATGTAATAAATAAAGCTGCTCTTCCGCTGAACCAGGTGAGCGCTGGGTGTCTGAATCAGGGCTGAAGCCTGGATCTGCGGTTGGGTCGCCAGAGGGCGCCAGTCACTGAGAGAGTGAGGAGAGGAGAGACTGAGAGGAGAGGAGAGACTGAGGGGAGCTGCTCATTTCAGCACCGCGGACAGAGACGAACATGTCCGCTTCTGCTGCTCCTGCTGACCACCGCGAGAAACTTCAGCCGCTCCGTGGAAATGTGAACATCTCCATCCGCTCAGTCCGGCTCTCTCTGCGGCAGCAGGGCGGCCGCTGGGGTCCACCTGAGGAGAGCAGCGCTAACATCCTCCAGCGCGACAAAACTCATTGAGATGGACACCAAGAGAGAAACAGGGTCAAATATCGCGATAGAGTGAAACTAAACGGCGAGAGGAAGATGAAAGGCTGGACTTACAACTACAAACTACAAACTGCGTTAAGCCTTAGTTTAGTCCAGCTGTGGTCCTGCGCACAGTACCTCTAGTGTAATGACGCAATCCCTGCTCTCTGATTCTCACGTGTTTATTACTCATTTGTTACACAATATTTAAAAAGTACATATAAAATTACTAAAATTAAAAGTTATTTTAAAAAAGAATGAAACATAAATTATTTAGTTATACGCAATTCAATATTTATAAACATGGCGTAACAAACTTATTAAAATTATTACAAAATATAATAGTGTAAATAAAAATATGAACAATAAATATTCTTCATGTTTTTACATTTTATTGATTTATTTACTTCATTTTAAATATTTCATATATATATAATGCAATGTCTTGCTAGCAAGTAAATCTAAACGTAAAAAATAAGTATTTTATGACTTTTTAAAAACGTTTTATCAGTTATTAATTTAAAAAAAAGTTATTTTATTTGAAATATGTCATGTATGTATTATAGGTATAACTATGGAATATCTCGCTAGCAACAAGAGCTAAACTGGGGCCGCGTGCGTTTCAGATGGTGAATAAAATTAAGGTTCAAATCTGACCCTGATAACCCACACAGCGGCGACCACCCCCCACCCCCACCCCCGCCTTCTCTTTCTGCTGTTGCGCGCGCGCTGTGTGGATCTCTGTCCATTTTTTCACCCCCCACCCCCCCTTCCTCCTCCTCCTCCTCCTCCTCTCCACTCGTATCGCAGCAGCGCACTGAAGAGCCGGAGAGGCGGGAGGCGCGCGCGGTTCACCACATTTTTATCCCTCATTATTTGTTCTTCTTCGTTCGTTTCTTTCCTCCTTTTTTTCTCCCCACCCCCCAAATCTCTCCGCGTCGTGATTTCCTTCATCAGAACCACCACCACCACCACCACGACCACGACCACCGCCGCCTTCATCATCTCCATCACCATCCTCATCCTCATCGCGGCTGTTGATGGCGCGAGGGCCGCGCGGTTCTCGGTCCGATAGAGCGTCCGGCAGCGTCGGCATCTCCAGCCTCAGCCTCACCAGCCTCAGCCTCAGCCTCAGGGGAAGAAGAGAAGCGGCGACAGCAGAAGCCCCTGCACGAGCGCTTGAAAACCGGCTGGAGCCTCGAGCCCCCCGTGTCCGGCCCCGCTGATGCTCGCCTTGCCCCCCCGGATCTGCTGCCCCTGCCCCTGCGCGCGCGGACCGTGGCCGCTGCCCCCCTCCTGGACGCGTCGACGGAGTAAAAACGCCACATATGGAAACAGGGGACCGCAATTTTAGGAAAAAGGAGAACTAGCCTGCCTGCTTTGTTTTTTTTCTTCTTTGCTTCTGTTTATTGATTTATTTATTTATTTCTACGCTCTGATTTCCTCGGTGATTCACTATGGCTTCGTTTTCTTCCCTTTTGCTCATCATCGTCATGTTGCCCCCCACCATCCGTTTAGTCTAAACCCATCCGGGAACCTCTTACTTATTTTTTTTTAAAAATCGGTTTCATTTCCAGCTGGCTGTTTGTATATATTGGCACCCCCACCCTCATTCCTGCCACCCCTAATTCTTTTTCTCTCTTATTCCGTATTGAGCCTCATAGATGTTCAGAGCCATAGGCAGAACCGTGTGATTTGGTGGGCTTTGCCTTTATAGCAAATGCTAGCCATTGCTCATACCGACCGGCATTGCATGGCCGTTTGGGTTGCACCGCCAGTCTGCTGGCTGTAGGAGTCTATCTGGATCTTCACCCCTCAACCTCATCTCCACAGTCAGGCTGGGAACATACCGTGGATCTGTAGCGGGCGCATGCCAGCCGTCGGCCCGGTAGAGGAAGCTGCCAGCTGTGAGCTTTAGGAAGGATCATCTGTATTGATTATCCCACCCTTGACTCAGTCTTTGATAGCATACTAGGATTACCGCTGCATTACGTCAAGCCTTCAAATCCTGAGGCTTTTTCTTAGTAATTCTTAGTATTATGTTCTGTATAATTGTTAAGATCCTGCCAGCCTCAGCTTTCGCCATAGTTTTCATGAAATAAGTACGCAGGCCAGAGAGACAGGTAGTCGTCTTCCTATTTCTGTTGCTGCTGGGTTCATCCCTCCCAACCCCCAGTTTGGAATTTCTGCCCCTGCTCTCCTCCTGCCCCACACCCCCCACCTCCCACCCACCTGCACTCCGGTGCTCCATTTTCTTGCTTGATTTGGTCCCTTAAATTTACAAATATTTACTTCCTATACATCAAGAGGAAAGGGGGTCCCCCTTTCGTAGAATGCGGCAACATGGGTCTCTTTGACCGCGGAGTTCAGATGCTTCTGACCACGGTGGGCGCCTTCGCCGCCTTTAGCCTCATGACCATCGCGGTGGGCACGGACTACTGGCTCTACTCGAGAGGAGTGTGCAAAATAAAGACTAACAACGAAAACGAGACCAGTAAGAAAAACGAAGAGGTGATGACGCACTCTGGGCTTTGGAGAACCTGCTGTTTAGAAGGTAGGAATCCACCTAGATGTTTATAGTCCACCAGGTTGGCACGGACAGGCCTATCTAGCAGTTGCCACAATATTTCCATCAAAGGTATGAATCACCAAGGCAAGACATTCGAGGTTCAATCGAAAAACTTCTGGGTTAAAACACGCTTGGTGTTTCTGGTGGTTCCAAGAGTCGTGTTGAAGAACATGCATGCCTAAGCCTAATCCAGCTACTCCCTTTAATGCGTGAGATTTGCTAAATCCATGTCATGGTAGAAACTGGTCCAGACCAGTCATGGGTAGGATGTATGCATCAGCCATCTCAGAAGGAGATTGCTCATCCAGGATCACTTAACATAGAGACATTTGATACATGGTGGGCTGTAGATCAGAGCTTTGCTCTGCCTGAAAGCATCTGACATGGCTTCTCTTCAGGCCTGGCTGGGCTGCTGGATTTGTATGCAGATTACTGCTTAATTTTCGCAGCGGAACAGCCTGTTTGCTCTGTTCTGGGGGTTCAATTAAGGATGTCTGACATCAGATTCAATCAGGGGACGTCGAGAGCAGGTGACACGGGCCAAGCTCGGCTGTCACGCCATCTGATGCCTCGGCAAGAGAGAGGGAAAAAAAAACATAAAGAAATGCCAACAGCTGTTCAAGCAGCTCAGATTTTGTCTTGCACCTGGGCCAGTTGTTCACCTGTTGCTTGTAAATGTTTTTGGCCATTATAACTTGCAAAAGCTTCAGGATTAGAAACACTCAGCATGTATTTCCCCCTTCAGAGCTCCACCCACCTACCTTATAGATCCACTGTACAGGTGTACAAATACAGAACTATTGTTCTGCAATCTATCCCTTCTACCATATTTATCATTGGTTAGTTTCTGACCACAGGGCACTGTTGACCAGATATTATTTGTGGACTACAGTTTCATGGTATGTCAAGGTAACATTACTGGTAGAGGCGTTACTGTTTTTTTTATACATCGATGTCACTCCTAGGTGGTCCACTACCCAAAAATATCCAGGCAAGAGTAGCTCAGAAACTGACCACTGATTAAAGGCTGGAGGATGGCTAACAGAAGCTTGTGCAGTGAGATTACAGCCTCTAACAGTACACCAGTAAGGTGGAGCTACAAGGCAAGTGTTTCTAATTAGCCAGTTGGTGCACTTGGGCTTTCAACAATAATAGATCTACACTCCTGTGCAAAAGTTTGGTCACCCCTGGTCAAAAATAAGTAACAGGGAACAGCCTGAAATTTGAAATTCTTTTGCCAATTTTAATACACCATTACTATTTAACATGTTGGAACAACATACATTTTGCACAGGCCAGGTGTTAAATTAATCAAAAACAGTACTTATGTATTAAAATGTGCATCTCTGTCTAAGACGTGTGTTTATTTTCACTTAGCAAATCAACAAAACAAGTCATTTGAGGCGCTCAAACTTTTGCACCCAACGCTATAATCTACCCAAACTGCAGTACATTTAAATACCCACAATGCAAAGATTCCTAGAGCTCTGAGTCAGCGCTTCCTGTGATACCCGTGCAGCCAGTGACCGCCCCCAACGTCGTCTCTGCTCAATAGCATTTCCATTGTTAATGGCCTGTCCTGTGCTAAGTTACAGCTGGACCTGAATCAATAAAGCCTGACCTATGGTTTACTCTCATCCTAAACGTTTGCTGTGCTGAGTATTACATTATTACAGCGAGGTGTCACGTGTGGCTTACGGAGCTGCTTAATCAAGCACCAAGCTTGCGTCCTCACGTCCATTAAATGGAAAATACAAACATGCCTGCGGTTTAAACCACATTCATTGTTGACTATATCTCAAAGTTTATATTTTAACCATGAAGTACTTGAGTGTGGGGCCTGAGCACTGTGAAAATTTGGTGGCCAGTATTAATTTGAGGGGCTTACAAATTCTCATACCAATGGGCCTCTTCCCCAACAGTTTTCAAAATAAATTTCTTCTTAAAACTCACAGTTTTCGAAAAGATTTGCTAATGTTTTCTTATTTGAGATTTGTTCTTAGGTGAGAACAGTGCCAACAGTTCTATGGTTTAAAAACATTAAAGACTTTTTCATAGGACCTCTATCAAGAACTCATTTCAGAGAAAAAACTATACTGGTGAATAAAGCCCAATAATGCTGCAATAGTTTTTTCATATGATCATATTTCGGTACCACTTTTAATAAAGTAAGACTAACTTTATAAAGAGCTTCTAAAGGGTTTAAAAATAGTTTGTCAATTGTCATTAATTAGGTCATAAACACTTAATGAATCATTAATAAGCATTAATAAAAAGTGAGCTATCATATCTGATGAATATGAATGTGATGAAGCTGACAGATTTAATGCTAACTGATAAAAAAGGCAAAGTAAGATCAGTAAACATTAAAATCTGAAGTTTTACAGTATAAATAAATGTGAGTTCGCTGTTGGGCAAAGGACAGGTCACTGTTGCTCTTTTTATTTATGTGCTATAAAGGCTTATTATTTTAAGGCCTTTAAGGGCTAATAAATAACCATTAATAAATGCATTTTAAACCATTAATGGACCATTTATAAGGGTGGACTTATTTTAAAGTGGTACCCATATTAATGTTATTTCTTAACAGGCAATGTAACAATAGTGCAGCAATCGATCGGAGTGTAGCTGTGCAAGACGTGTTATGTTTTTTTTATCTATATCTCCTCCTTTTTTAATCATTTTTAATTACTTCTCTTCATCAGAATATTTATTGGCTTTCATTGCCTAATACCAATAATATCGCAGGTAACAATCAGACCGTCTAAACATTTACATTTACACCATTTAGCAGACATTCTTATCCAGAGCAACTTACAAAAAGTGCTTTGTCTATCCAGAGAAAATATCTTTACCAGTTGCTCATAGGTTAGAGAGAAAGCTAGACCTGAGCTCAGATCCTGCTAGAAGCTAAAACTCCCTGTTGATACCCAGAGAAAAAAGACAGAGTTAAACACAGTGCAGTGCAGTACAATACAATACATTTCAATAAGTGCAGGAGAATACATTACAATGAATAAACCGGTCTGGCCCTACTTGTCTGAAACTTACTTGAATTAAATCGTTGAATACGTTCTTGATATCATATTTGACACCCATGATAATTCACGTTTACACATCCTATTTGCATCTACATTTACACATAAGACGATAAAGATGCGAGAACAAAGGTTCTTTGTGCAGTGCAATAAAGGAACCAATTTTAGTTGCTTAAAGAACCTTTCAGTGGATAGTCCTGAAATGTGAAGAAGTTTGACCTCCACGTAATACCAAAAGTTCTAGAAAGAATTCTTAAATCAATTTAACACGAAGGTTCTTTAAGCCTTGTAAAGGTCCTTCACACTCACAAATTTCATTTCTTTAAGGAACCAAAAGTGGTTCTTCTATGGCATCACTCAGAGAACTCTTTGTTTGAGAGTGTGGTCTGGCACATGGGCCTTTTTATGCTCAGGTGTTGTTAGATCTTTTGATGATATATGAATGTATTTAAAAGCACACTTGGTGGGACTCATGCTTTCTTATGGTGTGGTCACTGTGCCTGTTGTTTTCTTTCCCCTGGTGCTGGTTTGGTGCCATTTATCCACATTCAGGCACAGAAATCGATCCGATAGCTGGGTGGCCGAGCGTCACTCTGTGGGGTTGAGAGAGAGAGAGAGAGAGAGAGAGAGAGAGAGAGAGAGAGAGAGAGAGAGAGAGCGAGAGAGAGAGAGAGAGAGAGAGAGAGAGAGCGAGAGAGAGAGAGAGAGAGAGAGAGAGAGAGAGAGAGAGAGAGAGTGTCTGTGGAAAAGCCTATTATGTCACTGTGCGATTGACCGTCTGTGAGAACCAGACGTATCGTCTAACTCTGACCTGCTTGCCTTGGGGTCGGGCATGTGTGTGGGTTTGGGTGGGGGTGGTCAAGCCCAGTCTGCACTGGGTTAGTATTTGATAGTCTCCTTGTCTCACCTCTTTTATGAACTGGATTTCTGTTCTGAGATTTGTATACATAAGTGACCTATTCATGCTCTGACCCACAAATGCATTCCTTTGTAGCAACTGTTTCTAGATTGTAAAAATGTCTACATTTAGAGTTTGTAATTATTTTTAATCATATTTATTTGCTATGCATGTGAAAGGTCACACTTTTTTTTGGTGGCAATTCTATGTTGTCATTTCCAGCCTTCCTAGATTTCATTAGCTTCAATCCTCCATCAATTTGAAGAGCCATTTGTGTATATAAAAACTCAACTGACCATTCGGGGACAAAATGGTCATATCTGCATTGTCCTCAGGCTCCCATCACTGTAAAAATATATTTGTATATGTTTCTATTCAAAGAACCATTTCACATCAGTCCACTCTGAATGACTTTGTTTACATCTCAATGATTAAATGGGGCAGAAATGATGAATTCTCCTTTATACAGGAAACTCAACATCGTGTAGGGACTCTGTTGCACTCTCTGTGACTAATTTCAGGATATGGCGCTACAGTTTTTCACTACAGTTTCTCATTTTTCAAGTAATCACTTCAACTCATTCTCTGATTTTGTTGGAGTGAACTGGGGCTGACCCATGTTCCTAACTGGGCGCACAGTGGCCCTCTGTGTCCGGCCCACGCTGGGACCGGAGCAGAGGCAATTTTGAGTCCTCAGCTAGCCTTGGCTTCTTCACTGGTGAGATTGGTGTGTTGGGATGTTTGCCAAAACCCAGACAGCTCCCATCTGACTGAGACCCAGAATTTCAGCCATTCAGTACATACTGTAAGAATGCACAGCATGTAAAATTACTCATGGAGACCCTCACTGTTCATGAGCACAGGAAGAAGAGAAACTGAAACAGAGAGGTTATGTATTATGTATGGGTGTGTTTGTTGGGGGTGTGCTTCTGACTGTGCCATATGCATGTGTACATGTCTGAGAGAGGGCGAGCAACATGGCCTGATGATTGTAACACACACACACACACACACACATATGTAAACAAAAATGTGTGTGTGTGTGTGTGAGGCCCACTGTGAATGCTGTGGTGGCTGTCGGAAGCAGCTGGTCATCAGAGGATCTGCCAGGGTTGTGCTTTTGTCTGAATTAAAGACCAAAAGCTTCATTCTCTCATTTCACATCGGCCTCATAGCAGGGTACAGTGCATGCTTGTCAGCCGGATTGATCCATAGGTTTTTGCTGCGAGTGTGCATGTGTGTTTGTTTTTGGAGATTTTCAGGACAAAAATCTTGATTTTGTAGAAAAGTATATAATCAGAAAACCAGCAAATTGCTTCTGATTATTTGCAAAATCCATGTTTCAATATTTTAAACTAAAAAAAAACATTTCTTCCCAGTTACTGGGGTTTAGATTAGCACTACACCCAGGGTTAGGGTTTTTTGTTACAAAAGCCTATAAAACACACACACACACACACACACACACACACACACACACACACACACACACACACTCACAAAAGTGAGATTTCATGATGCATTGACGAATTGACTTATTGCTAAAGAATTTCATCCTAATGAGGCCCTTACTCTTAATCATTTTAAATGCATGTCATATCATGTACACACACACACACACACACACACATTTCCACAGTTCTGTAGCAGTGATTATGTGGCCACTTCCATGCTGAGGGAAGCATTGTTTAACAGTCTCCCTGAACACAGAGCTTCAATTCCCACTCTGTTTTACACGCTGTCAGGGCCCCACTCTTGTACTGACGCCTTCCGCAGAGCAAACAAAAGCATGTGAAGACAATCTATTATTTACCGTCCGCTGGCTGTCTGGAAATGCACTTTAAAAGTTTGGGTAGCCAGCGAAAGAAAAAGAAAAATCCCCACAGATGGTGCGACTTCATTTCCTTTCCCTTTCCTCCTTTTTTATCTCTCTCTCGTTACCTCCGGTGTCTTTCCATCATGCCATGCTCCATCCTCCTGACAGCTGTGGGGAAATCTGTAGCTGTGGCATTGATGGAGATGAATGGAGGTGATTAGCGTCCTGCTGGGCCACACCTGGCCGGGGCAGGAGCCCGAACTCCGTCGTCCTGCAGAGGGAGGCCGTAGTGAGCCACCAGCCAGGCAGATGAGGCCTGCTGTAGGAGTGCCTGGTGGATGAGGTGGGCCTAAAGGAGGAGTCATGGTGGGCCTGGCGGTGCTGGTGACCCACCATGCATCTCCACAGCTGGACGCACCATTTGGCTCCATCAGTCAGTGTGGATGTTTGAGCCAGGCAGGTTTTCAGCAGTGATAAAATGCACAGATGGGCTGCTACTTTAGTTCAAGGCTAATAGGATCAGTGTAGTAATTAATGCTACTACTACAACTTCTACTACACTGATTCTACAGTGTACAAGCAGGCCCAAAGCTAAGCACATCTGCACTACATTTAAAGAGATAGTGTACTGAAAATCCTAATTACCACATATTCCCTTTACCCCAAATATAGCCAATCAGCAAAGACATAAAGTTTGCTTGCTTTGGCTAAGCAAAGCTAATGCAGCAAGCAGCCCTTGTGAGCGATAATGCATTTAAGTGTGTTTTTCAAAAGTGTATTTAATATGAAAAGCAAAAACTTGAAAAAATGATTCTACAAGGGTTCTTGTGTAAAGAAAATGGTTTTATTTAGAACCATGAATACTCAAAGAAAAGCGTTCTTCAGATGGATGGAGAATGTGCTGTAGATGGTTCTATATAGAACCCCAAAAGAGTTACAAGTTTGACATTGTAATAGTAAAAAATCTTCTTTTAGTCTTATATAGAACTATATAACTATAGCACATTTTAAAGAACCCTTTCATGGTGCATGGAACCCTTTAATCATGTAAATGGTTCTTTGGGTATTCATGGTTCTCTATAGAACCTACTAAAGAACCCTTGAAGAACCATCTTTTTTAAGAGTGTTGATACTTTTAATGTTTACACTTTAAGTATGCATTTATTTGTCCTTTTGTGTGCACTTTAGAGTTAGACTTAAGTAGAATTAAATGTTTAGGTTGTAAACATAACTTCTACACTTGGAATATGCTACACACATACCACCCTATTACTGTGTGCACTGTGTTATAATACAACTAAAGTGCTCTTAAATGCATTTGAAATTTGTCAATAGTTGTAAATATACCTAAACACATTCAACAAATGGAACTTATATGTAACTGTACTTAAAATGTATTTAAGTGTACACTCATTGTTCAGAATACCTAAACTCAATTGAAATTATATTTAAGTAATACTGACAACTGAATAATAGTAAAGAATAAATAATAATAAGTAATAAATAAAGTACAATTAAAATGCTTTACTTTGAAAATGCACTTCAAAATGACAGGATGTCAAAATGACAAAATGTATTTTAGATACTTTTCCATAAAATAGATGTACTTCTAGTGTGCTGTATATACGCTAAGTATACAACTGATGTACTTAAATGTAAGTTTAAGTGTATATGATGTACTATCATCTATAAAAACAGACAAAAGTATAAACAAAGTAGGCTTTTAGATGAGTGTTACTACTGTTGTTAGCTATGTAAAATATTTCTGTACATTTTTATAGATTGCAGAAACAAGTCTATGAGGCTCAATATGGTTTAAGGCAAGTACATAATGACTTAGGTACGTAGTTTACACACTGCTAATTAGTATGTATATGCTTTCACTACTTGTTAGCTGCATTAGCCTTGTAGCTCCAGCGCAAAACTAAAGAAGCAAACTTCACACACTAAACATGTCTCAGCTCGTCGGATTGGATGTGGCATCAGGGGACAAATGCGTCCATTTTCACCAAATTATCACTTCAGAGCACCATCTGTGAGTAGATATACGGTCTTTTGTGACACCTGCGTGAAGGCTGCTGTCAGACAGAGACACCAGCATGAACAATGTCTCAGCAAAATTTGTTTGTGTACCAGACCATCAGCATTACATTTGAAACTCTAGATAATAGATTCAGCAGAGAGCAGTGTTTTCCCTGTCATGCTCAGAAAGTAGTTACAGTGGTGAAATTTAAGACAGCGCTTTGTCCTACACATCCAGACAAAGAGTAGTGCGGACAACAGGCTAACTAGGCCACAAGCGTTACAAGTGTCCAGATAAGCCAGGCCTTATCCAGGTCATTCTGGAGCCAGTCTGGTCTGGTATGGTCTAGGATCCGAACAGTTGACTATAATGATACTTTTCATTAAGTTGCCAGTTTATTAATTTATTGTATCTAGGCTCATTGGCTATTTTATCAAAAGGACATACCAATGTAGGTGTACTTTGTAGGTGTACGGTTATGGACTGTGCAATCAAACCATCGACACAGGGGCCCTGGGCACAAACATATTTGATGCCCCCCAAACCCACCCCCACCCTGTTTTTGTTGAATATTTACTCTTCCTAATTTTGTCCTAACTCACTTATTGCAAATTCACACCAAGACCTCCCTGCAGCATGATGCTGTAAAGCTGGGGGCTAATGGCTGACTCCCCCTCTCAGACTGTTGATAGTGGGGGGCTGAGGCATCACTAGGATTCAACCTCATCATATTCTTACATCTGCGTATTTTGGCAGTTGTGCCAGTCTGGAGCCGCAATGTTATTTAAAGTTCTGTGTTCAAGGAAGAATGAAAAGCTCACTCATGCTAAGACAGAGGCTGTCAGTCAGACAACTGTATAACTGTCAGCTCATCAGGAGATCATGAGTTCAAATCCCAGTGATGCCCCTGCCCTCTGAGTGGGAGTTTCAAAGGATGAGGCTTTCATCTCAGCCTGGGGGCACAGTGTTGGGTTCATAGCCTGCAGGTGTAAGTTAGCATTAAATTGTGTGGTGAGGAAGAAACTGACCTAAATGAAATGTAAGACTGTGTAAAATGTTTAACAAAACTAAGTTGAGTTTCCAGATAATGTTCTTTTTTTACAGTGCATGTGTGCATGCTTTGTGGGTGAGGGAAAGTGTCTGTGTGTCTGTAAACCCGGGTCATGTCTAAATCTCTGCGTGTATGCGCACTCTGGAGTGGGATTAGGATAGTACACAGATCTGATAAGGATTATCCAGTAGCAGTGTGGCAGTCTGGCTAATGACCCAGACCTAATCTGGCCTCAGCCTGTTATTATAACACCGCTTAACTGTACATACACACACACACACACACACACACACACACACACACACACACTGATAATCATCCCACATATACACTTAAAAACTAGAAATGGCATAAATCAAATACTGGCTTTTGGGCCATTACTGGGGCAACATCAGCAGAAAATGCTGGACTGAATATCATAGGGGAAATAAGAATGAATCTTTGTATGTGTAGTTGTGACCAAAACTTTGCCCTATTCACTATACAGGGCACTATGTTGGGGTTCTGCCATTTTGTAGTGGTGTCTAATTGTACATTGTGCAGAAGAACCAGTGTACTCAAACAATCCCACAACACACTGCAATAAGTAGTGTATAACCGATGAACCCTAGCAGATAGTGGATACCGATAATGCACTACATTGTTTGAGTTAAAGAGTCACACATAACTTCACAGAGTAGGAATACCAAGCCCAGCTACAATGGCAACATCTCCACAGAGCTCTCTTCAGACATGTTACTGATGTAAGGAAGCTCTTCTCATGTGTGCTGTCAAATGCAGTGTTTATAGTGACGGAGGCAGGCTGGTGGCCTGATGTTTGTAGTGTTTATGTGATGGAATCTGCTTTTGAACAGTAATGAATAGTGAAAATAAACACATTGGGCCTTAATTTTTTCTTGAGAAAGATCCTAAGAAAAGGCCTACATCACCACATACTGGTGAATGTCAGAATTCGTAAAAAACTGCATAACTGAGTTTAAGACAAGATTTCTTCTTAAGACTGGTTAAGACTTATCCCAATTGGAGTCAATCAGCTAAAATTTGTTTGGAATTTGACAGCTTCCTTGGTTTTGCACTGGACCTACGAGGCTAATGTAGCATAATGTAAACTTTACACCTAAAACATTGTAAACTTGCCTTAAACATTGTGGAGTTGTTAAGTGATCTCAAATAGACAGAGTTATGTGGTTTCTGACTCTGCATGGCTGTCATCTATAAAACACACTAAATAACATAAGATGCTAAAAGGTAGCTATGAGCTGCCGTAACTTTTTTACCTATGTATCATGTTATATGGTGTTATAAACCACATAAGTTAGCCTGTACATGGTTGGGGAAAGTGGGTGATGATTTAGCCATATGCAGTATGTACAATGCTAACAGGTTACTATGTGCTAACTAGCCTTATATCTCCAGCAAAACTCGCATCATAAAAAATGACTGACCACCCAAAATTGTAGCCAGGAGGAGGGACCACCAAATATTTGTGCCCAGGGGCTAATATCTTAATAATCTAAATGTGGGTACGTCTGAGCTGGTGGATCACCTGTACCTAAGTTAGACCAATCAGAAGCAACGAAACATCCATGAGCTGTCACATCACAACCACATCTAACTTTCATTACATTAACCTGCATTAGCACTTTCAGAGCCAGTTTAAGGGGAGCTTGGCCACTTCCTATTTCTTCCATTATATCAAAAACATGACTGCATAATGTTTGAGGGTGCTTGCTCACAAGTCCTCAATAATTGGGGATTAATGGAGCTAAACAGCTAAAATGAGACATATTTGTAGCCATTTATATGGGAACTTCCTTGAATTGAATATTTAGAAAGTAGAAGGATGTATTACATTTAAAAAATCGCAATTCTACTTTTTCTCCAAAAGGTTTAGCCCCAGTCCTGGGCCCTTCCGCAAAAGGAGAAATTATTTTTCCATCCCAAAAAACCAGCAGCTTTTATTAGAAAACACTTCAACTAACTAATGTTTCGACTATTGATTAATCTGTTGACTAGTATTTTTTTAAAATCAACTATACAAATTGTTCAGCCTTCATCTTTCAATCTTCCTTCTGTGCAACAAGCAGTTTCTTTAATGTTGCAGCATGTCTCAGCTGACTGACTGCATTTTAGCTAAGAGGAGAGACTGGAAATTTGATATTTGCTTTTAGAGAAAAAAGAACAGGTTGTTTTAGCACGGAAACACTTCAGTCGATCTCTTTGCTTTGCTTTGATGTTGCTCGCTGATGAAGATTTTGTAGCAGTCGGCCCCTTGACCGGCTAATTGGAAAAATGTGGGCTGTTAAGTAAAAGGAGGTGTGAAGTGTAATTTATCAACACTAAGTCAGAGTCTGTGATGGGTGTTTGAGGTTGTTAGAGCCGGTTTGTCAGCATGGAGCTCAAATTGAAAGGCTATAGCACACAGGAGTTTTTATTTTTAGTATCTGTTACGATCTATCTTTATCCCACAGAGAAAGAGAGAGGGGATGAAATCAATGTTGAATTTAATCTCCTGAAAAATAAATAATTTGTACCCTATCATCAGGAGTTTGTGAGTTTGATTCCTTGTGATGCCACAGCCATCTGTGGCTGAGAGTCCAAAAGCATAACTGGCTTCCTTCTCTGTGGGTAGGCAGATTCCCAGATTCCCTCTACTATCTCTCAGCACAATGCTGGTTAGTGTTAGTGTTCTCCTGCAAGCATATTGAGCCGTCCATTGAAATTGCGCCAGCAGCAGTACAAAAAATGATGCATGCTTTCAGAGCCGATTTAAGGGGAGCCTGGCCACTTCCTATCTCTTCCATTATATCAAAACATGACTGTAGAATGTTTGAGGGTGCTGATCCTCATAAATGTGGATTGATAGAGCTGAACAGCTGAAACTATCACCAAATTAAAACTATCGCCAAAATTGCCAAGAAGGTCATTTTACAGCAGAGGGCAAAATGTTCTTTATGTTTAATGCAATTTAATGTTAATAGATTTTATTACAAGAAACATTAGAGCATTTCTGGTGGATTTTTTTTCCATCACTGTTTTCACATAGTGTGAAGGGCAGCTGCTGTCGTCAAATGATGTAGGAGAAAAGATAGAAATACTTGTTTATTTTGAACAGCGATGATAAAATGTAAAAAGTGAAGACCTAGCAAGCAACTGAGAGCAGTCCTCAACTATATTTGTGGGGAAAAAAAACTAAAATCTAGATTTCTATTCATCCATTTATCATGAAATATTAACACAATATAAAGGGGAAATGTCATTTTAAAATTGTGTAAAAAAAGTCAAAATGGAGATATAAGGTTTTGTTCCAGAACAATGTACATTTGAGCTAAAAGCAAGAAATAATTGAAGAAAATATAAGAGGAAGAGTTCTGAGGCACGCACATTGCGGGGGCTGTTGCAGGGTTAACCTGTCACTCGCCATAGTGTGAGAATCTGGCGGCGAGTATGCGATACAGGCTGAAGCTGCTGACCCACTGGCCCAGACAGACCAAGCTCCAGGTGGGGGGGCAGTGTGTGTGTGTGTGTGTGTGTGTGTGTGTTTGTGGAGCCCCAGACTGGTGAAAGCCCCCCCAACCTGCCGCCACCTGCTTCAGTCTGATTCAGTCCTAAATGTACTGCTCTGGTGATTCTGAATCAGTCCTGGCTTACAGAGTGTGAGGTGTAAGAGGTCACTGAGTGTGGAAGAGGTTACTAAGTGTGCAGTGGTGAAAGGGTTCATGGTCAGAGGTCCAGGCCATAAGGTAAGGTCATGAGCGTGTGACCTGAAGAGAGAGATTAATACACTCACAGCAGAAAGACAGAGATATCTGTTATATGATATCTTGCTGTCAGAACAAAACCTGGTATCAGTTTTTCCACATAATTTGAAAATGCCTGTTGCTCTTTACACTGTGTAAATTGCATGATGAAAAGACCAATGAAATGGCCTAAAATTATTTGCAAAAAAAGTCTGGTTACATTGACTTACATTAAAAATAAAGTAGGTTATTTTTTCTCCTGTGAAGCTACTGCTTTGGTGATACAAGGTTTTGATCCGACAGCAGCAATACATACCTTTTTAGTGGTTTAGTCCCACCCACTTGATTATATAAGGCATGTTTCAGTTTGAAATGCTTTTGAATGAGGTACACTACAATGCAGCCAATCAGAACAGAGATCATTTCCATAAATCAACTTAAAAACAGTTACAAAACATCATAATGCACAAAGAGAGGTTGAAAATGGTCACATGAGTGCACAAAAGTGCACAGAAATGTCATAAGTAGAGAAAATTACACCAAAAAAGTACAATGTAGGATATGAGCTCTTCAAATTTCCCCCCAAAAAGCATATTGTTTTGTCAGAGAACTCTAAAATTCAAAAATGACTGCCTGTTTGTTTCTTTATCTTGGAATGGGTCTGAATATTTTTTTTGAAATAAGGAAATATTTTCATCTGCAATTCAAAAGTCACCTCTTCACAACCAATGCCATTATTAGGCCTATGTATTATGCACATACACACATAAAGAGAGAGAACTATTGATATAGAGACAGAAACAGAGGACAGAGGGACATAATTAAAAAATTAATGAGGTAGACAGAGAGAGAGAAAGCGAGAGAGAGAGAGAGAGAGAGAGAGAGAGATAAAGAGAGAGTGGTCGAGTGAGATGTTTCCAGCTCTGTGAGGCCACTTCACGCCTGCTGAAAGGTGCTGACATCCTCTCCCTAATCCGCCAGAGCCAAGCAGCAGGACCAGCGCCCGCATGTGTGTGTGTGTGTGTGTGTGTGTGTGTGTGTATGTTAATGCGTGTGTTTGTGTCTCTTGCATCTCTTATACCTTTGTGAGCAAGTAAGGACATAATGATGTACAGCCATATGCAAAAGTTTGAGTGCCCCAACTCTAATGACATGTTGTGTTGATTTTCTAGGTGTAAATAAATGATCACATCCTCTAGAGACAACACACTTCTGCACACCTTATTGCACAATTACTGTTTATTTAATGAATTTAACATATTAGGGAGATATTATGGATAAAACAAAGTGTGGCCTGTGCAGAAGTTACAGCAGATTTTACATTTTATAATTTATTATTTTTTTGTTAAGCTCAGCTAATAAATACAAACTGTGCTGTAAAAATGGTAGAGAGGATGTGTTAGCTTGTATTTCACGTTTTGTTTTTTGTTTTTTTATTTAACTTGGATCGTGAAACACAGAAAATATAACCAAGACTGAACTTTTGATGTGTGAAAAAAATATCCTCTCAAATTCTTTGAAAAACTGAAAAAACACCTGAAAGTTTCCTGAAAAGAATGAAAGTTGTAATAATAGTAAAGAGTGGACACACTAAAAACTGAAAAGTTAAATGTTATACTTAGTTGTTGAGAATGTCTGTGTAAATTTCTGGTTATTTTCTGGAAATTAGATAAATATCATTAAGAAATGATCATTGGCATGTAGTGTATATCAAATGAAATGAATCAGCTTCTAATGCATAACAATCAGGGGGTTCATTTCAGCATATAAATCCAAGAAGTCTAATGTAGGAATACTTGCATTTTGCATCAAATCTAATGTCAGTGCACTGCTTTTGTAATGTAAGGTCATTTGCCACGGACAATGATTTTGTCACAATTCACCCCTGGTCAAATTACATCAATAGCAGGTGTATTTATATTAGGGGCAATATAAACCCTCCAATATGTTAAACTCAGCTATTAAATCTAACAATTTAGCTCTAATATTGGTTACTGGTGACAGAAAATCAGCAAAATGTATAATCTGACCAGGGGGTGCATACAACAGTGCATTCAAAAGAACAGAAAAGCCATTGATTCAGAACACAGATATAACAGAAATCAACAGGCAAAGCTGGAAAATACTGGCTTATGGCTTTAATGTTGGATTTTAGCTGTGGTATGTTCGATGTGTGGTGATAACGCTGAAATGAGGTTGACTCAGAAGGACCTGCTAAACACTCATACTCTCCCTGTAGGAGGATCTCACACACATGTACATGCGCACACACACACACACACACACACACACACTCATACTGCTCCGCTCTCTTAATGTAGGAGGATCTTACACTCACTCACTCACTCACTCACTCACACACACACACTCACACACACACGCACGCACGCACACACACACTACATCACTCTCTACCCGTAGGAGGATCTTACACACACACTCATGCATGGGTAGCAGTACATTATGTAACTCAGTTATGCAACATACATACATACAGTAGCAGGGTTCCCCCACTGGGAATCCTCCAGCACAGCTCTTTTAAACGAGACACTGCCACGAACAAAAGGGAAAAAAAGAAGAAATGAAAGAAACTCTACTGTCTCAAACCTAGCAGGACTCCTCCATCGTAATTTCTCTAAAAGCAAATGGATCATGTGTCGGGGTCACCTTAAGGTCGACAGGTCAAAGGCTAAGCTCTCCTAGGGTCATAGGCCCAAAAGCAGGGCCCTCAGTGTCCGTCCATGTGCACGAGCTGGCCGCCATCGATCGTGTGACAATCAATGGCTCTGATAATTGAAGGGCGCTGTAACGGCGAGGATGGAACGGGGGAGGCATTTTGGAGGCCCAGCTCTGCTGCAGGTTTCTCTAACTGTGAGAAATCCGGGCTCCATGCTCCTCCAGTTTTAAACTAAAGGCTAATTGATTTTTCAACATTTCTGCATAATTCAATACAGAAAGTTCACCACAGAGAAGTTTCTTTACAGTGGTGCTGATAGGAACCAGGGGTCACAATGTCTGCAACACAAATATAGTGATTTCTGAAACCTTTGCGCTACATGTCTCTCTCCACTATGAATATTTTTAACATTTTAGGCCAGACTTTGATTTCAAAACTATACTGAAACTATGTCTGAGGCAGCAGTAAGCATACTTGTTGTCATTTTACATTCTGCGAGAGAGCTTTTACAGACAAACTCTTAAGACATCTGGTTCCTATCAGCACCACTATGAAGAATTCCAATTTTGATTTCTCTGGAACGATATGTCACATCTAACGACTCTAAATGTCTTAAAGTCATTTAGAGTGGTTGGATGTGACATATCGTTCCAGAGAAATCAAAATTGGAAGGCTTTAATCAATTAATTATGCAGATATTTTCTAAACTTATTCATTTCTTTTTACACCTTTAGCCTTGTAATGTAGGCATATGGCAACAAACATCCATATTGTGGAAGCCAAATTGTGTTTTTCTTTATTTTTTTTAAATAGAATCATTTAATGTGATAAAAAAAACATTGTCAAAGTTTAAAACACACCATTCACGCTTCCATCCATTTATATATAAATGTTAATATTACTCTCAAAACCTGGGAATTTCTCCTTTAATCTTTAGCCTTATACTATTAATTCAGATAACATTAAGCTAAATATAAACAAAATCTTTATTTATAGAGTACTTTCTGTTGGAAGATGGCTGTGTCAAACCTTTACCTCTAAATTTATGCTTGTAAATGTTGTTTTTAAAGTTATTATTTTTGTGAAGTTGTTGTGAAGAGTTGTAGTCTATAGGCGGAGCCTTATTTTAACCACATCCCTGCATTTCAGAGCAAAGTAAGCCTGCATCCCTGTCCCTCATGGCCACACAGTGAGATCTGCCTGAAGTCTGAAAATCTGTGAGGAACATTATGAATTGTCATTATAGAAACACAATTTCTGTAAATAAATAAATGTTTTAGTGTTTTAGTAATGAAAATATTATGATTTTATGTGTAGCCTTTCAAAGTTGTGTTTGCTAGTCATTTTTGAATTATGCTCAAAATTAGCTAAAATGATTACTACCATAACATTTGGTAATGGAATTTCCAAATGGAATGTTCAATCAATTGTTTTAATAAAATAAACATAAGTAAGGCACAGCATTTCATCTGACTTTAAACCAATACAGTAGAATGATGCAAAAATGGACTTCATTACCATGAATATCAACAGTTTTGCTTCTATTTTGTCAGTGTACGTGTAAGAGTAGTGCTTATGAAGATGTGTGGTTTGAATGCATCTTTCAAAAAACTGGTTTATGAGATGCTCAAACTGCAAGACAATCTACCAAAATTTATGATATGCCTGAAATCCATTTATCCATTGTCGTCTGACTTCTTAATCGGAACTCATTTGGGCGACTAATTGGGCATCGCTTCCTTCCTCACATTGCACATCAAATGACGAAGCCAAAATTCGGCCCAGTCCTGAAATTCAGCTGCAGCCAAATCGGGCTGTAAAACAGGCACAGAGCATGCCTGGCTGAAGGGATACTTGGAACTTGTGGCAAACCGATGAGAATTTTGCATGTTGTGCTATTGAGCCCAGTGCGCTCTTGTGTGGTGTGTTAGCATGGAATGTGTTAGCGTGCAGTGTGTATAATGTGCAGTGTGTCTTGTCATTGCTGAAGGGCAGGCAGCATCTGGGTTGCCATGCAGACTAGAGCCCAAACTACAGAGCTAATCTTTTCACTACAGCATGATGAGAGAGAGGGGGAAAGAGAAAGAGAAAGAGAGAGAGAGAGACGGAGAGAGGGGGGAAGGGAGCAGTGTGCAATTTCTGTCTCTGCTTCCGAAAAGCTCAGGGTCTGTATTCACAGAGCATCTTAAAGCACTGGTTTCAAATTCACACAAATGATACTGTGTGATATAGTGTTATCTAAAAAATGTACCAGCATAAACAAAAGTAAGGTTTCAAGATGTCACTATTGCTGTTTTTAGCTATGTGATGTACCTTTTTTAGATAACAGTCCATTTTTGTTGGTAACTAGGTACATGCAAAGAGGGACCGTTGGGGGTGCTTGAGTCTCTGCCCTTTTGCCCTCAGACTGTGCAAGCGGCCTCATGGTTGGCATGTATAATTAATAATAATAATAACCGGTTTTACAGCCATTTTTCAAGATCAGTTGCAGTGAGCTGAGGCTAATGCTGCATTCCAGTGGTGAGCACTGACTTTCCCATGTATTAATTGTGATCGAACGCTTGAAAAAGACATATTCACATCTGTCAAACTCAGGTTCACAAGATATGACGCATAATGTGACATTTCACCTTTTCCATGAGTGAAAAAGGCTAAAATTTCAGTGAATATGAAAAATATATACCCGATGTGCTCCTATTATTCTATTATATCTATGTGAGGCGCAAATAAAGCTTAAACAAACTATAGCAAAATAACTGTTGACACTACATTTGGTTTTCTCTGAAACACTTAATAAGAATAACTCACCCTCCCAAACTACCTGTGCAAAGGCCTGTAGATAAAGTCTATTTGAGATTATGTAAAGAGGATTTTTTGTTTTTTTAATTTAATCACTAACATGTACTGAACTTGAACTTGAAACTTGGAAACAACATCATTCAGAGTGGCTTGATGTTAAATGCTGTAGTCTAGAAAAAGTGATCTGGGTTTATTTACAGTGGTGGTGATTGGAACCAGGGGTCACAGTGTCTACAGTGCAAATGTAGTTATTTTATTTAGCATCCAAAATGACCTGTGAACCTACACATATCGTCTTAGTTTTTATATGTCATGCTTATAATGCTGAAATAGTGAATCTGTAAAAGCATGTTTAATTCAGGTATTGGTTTGCCTTACAACACCCGCATGTACAACTCATTTGCAATAAATTTAACTTGAAAAAATGATATTTTGGCCAAAATAAATGTCTGAGGTATCAACGTGCTAGCATCCGTTTAATATAATAACTTTCTGTGAAGGAGCTTTTACAGGTATTAAACTCTTCAGATGTCTGGTTCCTATCACCACCCTCTGTGAATAACTCTGACTCATTACAACACCCTGAATGGCTTTTAAAAATACATTTTAGGTCAAAACCTGATCTTAAAACTATCATAATACAATGTCTCAGGCATTAAACAGCACATTCATAACAATTCCATCTAATAGCTTTCTGTGAGGGAGCTGTTAGAGGCATTAAATTCTTCAGACAGCTGGTTCCTATCACCACCACCTTCTCTAGAATGGAGCATTTTATACCAAATCACTCTCAATTTGATTACATCTCAGTGGTTAACAGCACCAGTTGTTAAGCTAAAGCTAAACGTTTAGCCTTGTAGCTCCAGTGCAGAAGCAAGTAACCTTCAGACACTTCAGAAACATACCTTGGCTGATCAATTATATTTCATATTTGCCCAAATCATTCCTTTAAAGCTTTCCCTCCAAACCTTTATAAACTAAGATGCTTTGTGGCAACTAGCCATTCTGATTCTCCTTGCTCACTTACATCTCTATTTATAATTGAACCGGGCAGTGCTCCTGTGTGTAATGTGCCTGTCTGATGTTCATATTTCAATTTAGCTGACAGTTTTTGCCCAAAGCAACAAACATTAACCAACTGCATGGGCCCTGCAGTCCCCCTGGGGCAACTTTAGGGGGTAAAAGCCCAGCCTCAGGGCATGATGGCGGTAGCCCGCAGCTAGGATCAAATCCATGACCTTTTGAGGCATAGCTGAGTCTCCTGACTGCTGGGACGACCACCGCTGATGTGTTACATAGTGATAGTGTACATATGCAGTTTTTATATGTGTGTGATAGGGATAATGCAGTGGGATTGGAGTGAGATTAAATGTTTAATGTCGAACAGCACAGTCCCCCCCCCCCACCGGTCGTTTGCTCTCACACGTTCATACATGCAGGACATACACACACTCACAGCGAGAACTCACAGAGGGAGGCTCAGGAGTGTATGAGGTCCTGCTGTAACACATACAGCAGCAGCAGCCATGAATGAGTCATATTGTGATATATTAAGGGCATTTATCACATATGCAGCACTGTGCAAAAGAGAGCGACCCTCATTGATATAATTTCAACAAACATTAAGCACAAGTTATTCATTTTCAGTGTGAGGGAAAAAGCAAAAATCATATATTTAACAGGAAATTTAAGGAGAATTGCTTTCAGTTTTTTTAACAGAGCACTACTGGTGACATCCCATATAGAAAAATAATGTGTGGGCATGCAATAGCATCTCATTTCCATGCGTAAATCAGGTGTGGCTATGACTTAGTAAGGTGGCTATCATGCTTATTTAAGCTATGGTCAAGGTTTAATTATCTCATTCACACACCTTACTAAGTCATGGCCACAATGTAAGTATCTCCTTCCCGCGCCTTAGTAAGATGTGGCCACACATTAGGATCTCATTCCCATGGGTTAATACTGTGTGGCCATGACTTAGTAATATGTGAGAATGAGATAACTAAGTCATGGCCTCAACTTAGTAAGGCATGGGAAGGAGATCATGCTTTATTAAGCTATGGTCAAGGCTTAATTATCTCATTTCCACACCTTACTAATTCATGGCCACAATGTAATTATCTCCTTCCCACACCTTAGTCGTGGTCGCACATTAGAATCTTGTTCCCACGCATTAATAAAAGAGGTAATTAAGTTGTGACCACGATTTAGTAAGACATGGGAAAGAGAACGTGCCTTATTAAGCTATGCTCAAGGCTTAATTATACTGACTTGTGGCCATGTGTTAGCATCTTGATCCCATGCTGTGTTAAACTGTGGCCAGGCATTGTTTTTATTTATGCAGGGTGTCAACAGTTGGGCTCCAGAGTTGTTCTAAGAAATCTGCAGGGATATTTTTACACACCTCCAAAGTTCAGTCTTTGGTTGCAAAATGCAAATTGGTTGCATTTTGTGCTTCTCATGATCCAAATGATCCCAACACTTCAGTGATGTTGAGGTCTGAACTCTGAGGTGCTCAGTCCATTGTTCTGAGAACACCAGTAGCTTCATTGTTTATTTTGTATGTTTCCTTTTCTCAGTGAGGGCTTCTTGCTCCGTTGCTTGGTCTAGCAAGTTGTGCCCTGTCCAGCTTAGCACAATTGCCCATAGTGCAGTGTGATTGTGTTAATTATCTGTTTAAGGAATTCTTGCAGCCTGCTTTGAGTGCTAGCAATGCATGATGACTTTCAAATTTCCATTTCTACTTTTTCACAGTTCAGTATCATGGGTTTCAGTGCCTGTCAGTTTGTGATTTTCACTTCACTAATGCCTTAAAGCACTCCATTTAGCATTAAGCTAGCAGTTCTGATTCCTAGATAATTTGCATATTGTTGTGTATTATTCAAGTCAAGTCAAGTCAATGGGCTTTTATTGTCATTCCATCTATGTACAAGTGCACAGCGGAGTGAAATTACATTCCTCCAGGAACAACACGGTGCAACAAGGAACAAAAAGTACAAAGTGCGAACGTGCAGTGTGCAAACAAACAAATTACGCTAGAAACAATATAATAAATATGATAAATTAAACAGACTTTAGACACAGTAAACAGACAGGACAGTGCAGCACCGACACAGCACACATTTGCAGCACAGACAGCACACATTCATGTTAATGCTGCACTTTTCATTACTGTGAGCTAAATTGCTTCCTTCTGCAACTTTTGTCCGCTTCATGGATGTTTCGCTATGCTGCAAATGTGATTAACTATTGTGAGCTATTAGCTATTATTATTATGATGCTCCACTTTGACTGTTCTCAACATTTATTTCAGAATGACTTCGGATTTGTATACAGTTCACTCAGTTTGTAGCATCTAGATTAGCTGTTGCTATATCAGTGACTTGTGCAGAGCTGTATTGTCATCCCACTTCAGATTACAGCAGTTGCATTATCAATGTCATCTGATCTTATCAAGGCTTTGCTGTAAATGATTCAGACAATATAAATGGGAAAAAATATTTAGCGTAGCATTTAGCATGCTGTGGCTGTGTACATCACATATGCACTGCTTAAAATTTCAGCACCTTTAACTTAAAATGCATTGTTTTATGTACCTGAATACTCTTGCATCCTGCCTTCTGATCTAATCACAGCTGGGATAGGCTCCAGACCACTCCACCCCCTACCCCCCCACGACCTTAGAATATGTGTTTGTGTGTGTGTGTGTGTGTGTGTGTGTGTGTGTGTGTAGGTGTGTGTGTGTGTGTGTGAATACTTTTGCATTTTCTCTATACAAGCTGAGTTTGGTCACTTAGAGTACAGAACATAAAAATACTGAGAACCACTCTATTAGGCTCCATCATGGCCTACACCTGTATTGTACATCACAATACCACAATTTGTCTACTTGGGACAGTGATAGGTCTAGCTGGGATTCTGTAGGCCAAGCTTATTGTTTATTCATGTGAATGTTTAATCCTTTAATCCTGATCTAAAAAAAAACCCATAAAGCTAAAAGGCGTTACAGTGCTGGTGGTAATAAGTGCAAGAGGCAGTTTGTGGTACACTCGGAGCCAACTGTAACTCAGCCCTAAAGAGGATCCTACTGAGGGTCGTTAAAGCTCCACTCTCTCATTAACCAATGAACAGCCATTCATTCACTCTAATTGAGTCAATTAATCATTGATAATTAATCTGCTGACATCATCAAAATGAGACCCCTGGCATGAAGCATAAATGTCTCTGTTTAACTGTCACTAGCGCTTCCTTTGTGGTTATACTCGGAACGATAATAGAACAAGCATGTTACCATGAAATACTAACATTTAGCCTAGCAGGCCCACAGCTTGAGTACTTTACTTCACTGTCTTTGAGAACTAGTGCTTCACAGCCCTGCAGCAGTAGTAGTTTGCTAAAACTGGGTCTTTAGTCATGTATTGCAGTGACGAGGCTAATGCAGCTAACAATTAAGACTAGTCTATTGAAAGATCTGTAGTCCATGTTTGAACATTTTTCCATACTCCTAGTTCAGGGGTCGACAACCCAAATATTAAGAAGAGCCATTTTGTCCTTTCAACAAAAATCAATCTGCCTTAGGAGCCACAACATTTAATGTCCATTTATTGAAGTACTGTTTTACCATCTTGACTGTAAGTATGTCTGAGTATGTGCTAATGTCCTAGTACAGGCTAAAAATATAATATAAACCAAAATGCACACGTTGCTGTGCTTTAAGGTTTAGCACAGCTACAGCTGCTTTTCTCACATCTCTGACAGGAAACCTTTCCTAAAAAGTAGGACAGTTTCTTGTAAAATGTCTCTCAATGAAGTCAATCAACAGCTTCTTGTTTGAATTTTCATGTTCCACCTTAAATGATGCCAGAGGCATCAGAATGTAGCTATTGCGCCATTTAAGGTGGAACGGGAAAGTTCCAACAAGAAGATGGCAAACGAGAAGCTGACTTCAGGTTTGAAACTTTTTATTGTTTGACAATTTCTCATTGCAGATTAAATGTATCAGGAAACCAGGTGGAGTGATTATAAATGCAAATACATCCATTGGTCTCAAAATTATCAACATTCTTAAATTTCTCACTTTGCTGTTTGTTAACTACCAGATAGGCGAGATTGTTGTCTGTGTTGTTATGGTGACCAGCAGTCTGTGCGCCCACCTTCAGGGTTACAGGGGGAATTAGCAGTTATACATTAACTCCAGCATTTAAGACCATTTAGTGTTAAAATTATGTTAGAATTATTATTTTATTTTTAAAATAATTCTGTCACAACAGGGCTGTAAAAGGGTTAGGGTTAGGGTTGGGGTTAGCCACATGTCCTTAACATACAGTACTGTGCGAACGTCTTAGGCACCCAAGACACATTTTCAAAATCTATTTCTTTGTGTAGTTTAATTTGCTGAGAAAAGTGTTAATATCTGAATACACAAAATGTATAGAAAATGAATAATTATATATATATATATATATATATATATATAACAAATAGTGATTTTATGGATGTCTGTTTGTTTAACCATTTTCAAACCTCTCCTCGAGGAAGCCCAGTATTATTTGTAGTTAAAAAGCAGCTCCTGGTTTGACCAATCAGTGCTTCAGTAAATTGTGCTCATGATGTAATTAATGATATTAACAAGTCTCTGTAGTGGTTGTGAAGGTCCATATAAATTCTTGTTACTTTTTATTGTTTTTATGTTTATTTGAATTATGAAGATGACTTTATTCTAATGTATATTGTGATAAATTCACTGCTGAGGTAAATTGTTAAAAAATTTCCTTTGATGCCTAAAACTTTCACACTGTACTATAGTTGAGATACAGTGCATTACAGTGTTTCTGTAGAGTTACAGTGAGTCTGTAGAAGTCACTGTGACCACCAGTGTGTGTTGAAATTTCATGTTAATTATTCCCCATTTGCAGCTCACAGACACAACTATGGTGGAGATGATCAACTTCAGCCAGTACCATGTTTGTGTTTGTGAGTAGAATAATGTGATGAAAGGTCATAATTGTGCATGAAAAAGTATTTTTTATGCACAATTTAAAAGTAAAAAAAGCACAAAAATCTCATACTTCACACTTCAAATGGACATGGAAACATCAGCACGTCAACACAAAATATAAAATGAATGTAAATATAATTAATTATGTGACTATATGTTAATATGTTTTTAAAAACGGATATATATATATATATATATATATATATATATATATATATATATATATATATATATATATATATATATATATTGTTGTCTGGCCTATACAGTCATATGCAAAAGTTTGAACTGTTATTGTGTTATTCCTCTACAAGGAACAAACTTTCATCTCTCATTCCCTGCATATTTTATTGCACATATTTCACTGCATATTTATTTTTAATGTTTGAGTATAACAGTTTTTTTCCTAAAATGTTAAATTTACCAAATAAACAGAAATTATGTATTGAAATGTGCAGAAGTGTGTTCTCTGTAGAGGATGCGTTCACTTGTTTTCACATGAAATTTCACCAGGGTTGCCAACTTTCATATCAGACTTTGCAGACAGTTTCCTGATTGGTCCTAGCAAATTTTTTTTTTAATGAGGTAAAGAGACTTTTTTCGAGCATATACTGCATCCGAGTGGAATTGCCAGAGTGAGAATATATGGCCAAGTGAGCTCTCCTCTTGGTTAGGACTAACCACTAACATAATTATGAAGTGAGAGAGGATTTGACTAAACATGTTCAGGCCAAACACATCACTCAAGGCCTTCTAGAAATTCTAGATACATCACTGACTACTAACGCAAGAGCCTGAGTAATGTGTTCAGTCAGTAGAAATGGTCTCAGCTCTATACCAGGGCTCTTTACCAAAGGATCCATGGTAAACTGCTATATGCTTCTTTTACTGGCTTCAAATGTCCATGTATAATCTAGAACAGGCAAAAATGTTCATATAGATCTCCGTTAAAAACCCACAGGAGCAATTGGTTCTAATTATAAAACTGCTTTTGCTAATCTTTGACGTTTATGGACCGAACTGAAGGCCTGGCTCAAATAAACACTGCAAAATACCATATTGTGTGAATGGTGAACCGTTAATGTGACAAGATAAAGTCTGGGTCTGTTTTATTTCACTCGTCATGATGCTCACTGTAGAGCTGATGTAGGTTCCTTGCACATATTAGCTTTCTGCAAAATCAGTATTGGTGTAACAATTAACAAACAATACACTGTGCAGCCCTGAAAAGAAACCAGGTGTATTTCTCACTCAGTTGGATGTCAGTGTTGCTGACAGTCAGTAGGCAGTTTTTCTTGCATAAGAGACTCGAGGGGAGGAGGAGGGGGTGCAGCACATGTCCATTTGGTTTTAGTGCTGAACTGCAGATGTTTTTGTATCGCCTGTAGCCAGTTAGGTGATGCCTTTGTATGAGTGAGATGAACGCTATCAACCTCCTCATGTGTGTCTAACTTTAGTTTCTCTGTGAAAGGATTAAGAACATGCAGATGAGCACATACACCAGGGGAAAGGCAAAGGATGTGGGTGTGAGGGTGTGAGTGAAAAATCACAGATCAGTTTGTCTTTTTTACTTAAAATGTCTGCTCTTACCCCAAGTGTAGGCACGTGTACTTTGTTGGTTTTGTACTGGAGCTTTGAGGCTGATAAGAAGAAGTGGAGTAAGGGCAACATTCTGGATTCAACCAGCTATTTCAATACCGGTTTTAACAAGCTTTCATCCATTTGGCCATTGCCATTTCCCCTGCGCCATGTTGAGGGCAGTTTCTTTGCTCTACTAGCTCAAGTGAAGCTTGACCTTTCAGGGTGAGGGGCAGAGTGAACACAAATGTCAAATTCAGCCACAGAACTTGTGATCATTTCAATTTTTATTTATTGCTTATAATATGGTTTATAAGCAATAAATACTTAAAAATAGATAGCATTAAACCAACGTTTGATTCATTGACATAGGAACAAGGTGGGAATAATCAAAACAGCTGCAGTTTGGCTATCCCAAAAATTAGGGGCGAGTAAAAAAATATTTTGAAAGCGAGACCAGGAGGGTCGAGCGTTTTGTTAGCTAATCGAGCAACCTTTCCATTTCATGCTTTCCTTTAGCCTTTGTTAAGGCTTGCATTGAGGTTCCTGTTCAAAAAAATATGCTGCGTTTGAAAATCAGCTTTTACCTTGTCAGAGTATCACATTGGTTTAGTATCACCAGCTTTGACCTTGAGGTCAGTAACAAAAGCACAACAAATAGCAACGACGGCTAATTTTAACTATAAAAACAGCTTGCATATGACTTGATGTTATGGTAACAATCTAGGAGGGTTGGGTTAGCCCAAACTGCCTACTGCCACATTAAATAGCATGTAAAAAATAGTACACATTCTGTAAAAGTGCTTTCAGTAGTGCAGTATGTAAAGCTTCAGAGTAAGTTGTTCAGGACACAGCTTCACTGTCTAAGGTTAACCCTAGTCTTGTCTCAGTCTTGTAAGGCTAAAACTTTCTCAGTGTTAATGTGAATTGTTTTTTCATCTCATTTCAGAAAAATGCCACCAAAAAGATCAATATAAGCTATAAGCTATAAGCTATCACAGGGCACAATGTCACTTTTTTAAAGAGTAGCCTTAAGCCCTGTTAGGATGGGATCAGATTTTTTGAGTAGTGCCAATTTACCTCAAGACATCTGTGATGTTAAAACTTTTAATATAACCATTATTTTGCTTATGCTAACCATTTATCTTTCTGTCTTAAGCGACTGCAGTGTGTCTTTAGCATTGTCATTAGCTTGAGAAATCACCGCAACTTCAACTTCACCAGATAAAATCAAACTTTTTGTCTGTAATTTTTTATACTTTCTGAGTTGTACACTTCAAGACAGGACAGTAATGTTACATATTGGCCTGATTTTAGCCACAGAGAACAATGAGACCTCCGGTTTGCCAGCATCTTGTTTAAATGAACCTTAAATTTTGCAACCCTGGTTAGATGCTGACTGCATTTCATAGACTCTGTACCTGTACTCTGCACAATGGCAGTAAAGTTGAATCTATTCTAAAATGGTGCAGCAGTTACATTATGTTGCTACTAACTGCTGCACCATTTAAGGTGGAACGGGAAAATTGAAACAAGAAGCTGGCGAGTTAGAAGCTAATCATCATAAGAAGCTTCATCATAGAACACAAGTAAGTGCTTCTTTTAGCTTCTCCACACTGTTCAGTGCCAGTTTCTCAGATCAATAAACAGAAATAATAAAGAATACTCAGTTTCTCATAAGCCTTTTGAGTCCCCTTCAGAATTGTTTTCAAGCATCTATTCGGCTCTGCAACTTCAGTGGCAGATATGTGTCCCCTAGATGTCAAACTCACTCCTACACCCTTGAATTTGCTAATTGCAACACTAGTAGCAAACTACACCATCTGTTATACATGACCACTCATTCAGCTTCTTTACTCTGCTAGCCTGCTAGTATACTACAGTCTATGCATATAGCAACAAAACAGAAAGGTAATACCTCATAGATTTAAAACAAAACTAACAGGGAGGTAAGGTATTAGCAGAATGAATGCACGTTATGCTCAACCTCGCTTTGCGCTACAATGTTTGCATGGTTATCTGTATAGTTCGCTGAGGTTAACCTAGCCGAGCACAAGGCTACTTGTGTGGGTGTAACTTCCGAGTGGTGGGTCGAACTCTGTGAGGTTTAAGGAGTATTGAAAAGGCACCCAGATGGCTGCTATGATTGCCATTAGCAATGCAATGTAGCTAAGCAATGGAAGATCATAGCCACCAGATCAGCATTGTGTAAACTGCTTGCCTGAATCATCACACACTTGCCTCAGACCATGATGAGTTGTTAAGTATTCTCAAATAGACTTGCTTTTATAGTTTGTGGTGCTGTATGCTCTGCTGTTCTTTATAAAAATGGGCAAAAGAAGTACAATTTAAGCATGGCAGTTTTTTGCTACATTATGGGACATATTTTTTGTCCATCTTTGTAGACAACCATGTGTCATACAGTGTCAGAAACCACATAAGCAAGTTTACTAGGGATTACTTAACAACTTGACACAGTTTGAAGCAATAGAGTGATGAATTAGGGATTCAGTTTACACGATTTCACTGTTTTCATTGCTTTTTAGCTACATTAGCCTTGTAGCTCCAGTGCAAAACTATAGAAGCAAACTTCAGACAGTAATCATTTGTGATCGACTCTGTTTGGGTTAAAGGGAACACTGGGTACATTTGATTTTCGGCCAAATTAAGTATCGCTAAAGACACAATACTGAGTACTGACTTCTGCTGCCCCCTTCCCAGTCCCCATTTCTCTCTCGTTGTTTCAGCTGAGAAGGAGAAATCAATAGCCACAAATTAATCATTCAGCCCAAGGCAGTTAGAAAAAGCGAGGGAGGAGAGAGAGAGAGAGAGAGAGAGAAAGAGAGAGAAAGAGAGAGAGAGAGAGAGAGAGAGAGAGAGAGGGCAGGGCTGCGTGGTGAGGGACACACGTAATTGTAGTGATTTAGATTAGCCTTTTTAATCAGTGTTTTCTGGTGTGGAGAAAAAGATTGTTGGTCGGTGGATAATTACACTCTTTGTGCTGGGCTGTAAGTTATATAATTTAATGCATGTAGTGTATAATTGAACACACAGCTGTATGTGTATCAGCTTTTGCCGGAGCGTGAGGGCAGGCAGAGCAGAGCGCTGTTATTAAAGGCAGCTTGTTTTTCACCCGTTTGATTAACCAGACCTGCAGGAGAGAAAGTTCGCTGGAAACACTCATGAGTGACCACATCATTCACACACGCAATCATGTAAATAAAATCTTTACTGATGCAACACAAGCAAAGATCCAGAAACCTTTTGAAAATGTTGCATTTTTCATAATCAGAGTTACATTTGTGATTAATAATTTACTTTGAATTGAAGGCAAGTAGAACTCATCTTTTGTATCTGTCAAATTTGATGTACATCATGATCACTAGTATTTGATCTACCGTATAGCTGGTGCTATAAAAGATAGAACGTTAAAAAAATATATTACTTTGATGAGCAACAGAAAATGAATGAATGAATTAAGAGAATGAATGAATGAATGAATGAATGAATGAATGAATGAATGAAATACCTGCTGAGTTCAGTATATCATTTTGTCTATTATATAGTGCTTTGCAAGAATCAGTGACTGCCCTTTCATTTCTTTTTTCCCTCAAAATGGTCATCAAGTACAAGTTTTTCAGCATCAGGAAAAAGCAAAAAAACTCATATTTAACAGATAATCACTCAGACACAAAATATATCCAAATATCAATTTTTGGTGTGTTTTAGTGAGTCCACTACCTTTATTATAGCTTTCCATTCTTTTCAGGAGATTCGCTTTGTTTTGTAAAGAAATCTGCAGGGATATTTTTGCACACCTGCACAAGTTCAGTCTTAGAAGTTGGTTTCATTTTCTGCTTCTCACAATTCAGATAATCGCAAACACATTCAATGATGGTAAGATCTGGACTATGACCAGTTTTGGTCTCCATAGCATTATGTTTCCTGTGATTGGTCAGCTGACTCTGGGCATTGAGGTTCTGTTTCCTGTGATTGGTCAGCTGACCAATGGGCTGTATTTGGGTTGTATTCTCCATGATTGGTCAGTTGTCTCTAGGTGTTTGGGCGGTAGTCTCCATGATTGGTCAGTTTTGTCTGGGTGTTTGGGCGGTATTCTCCATGATTGATCAATTTTGTCTGGGTGTTTGGGCTGTATTCTCCATGATTGGTCAGTTTTGTCTGGGTGTTTGGGCTGTATTCTCCATGATTGGTCAGTTGTCTCTAGGTGTTTGGGCTGTATTCTCCATGATTGGTCAGTTTTGTCTGGGTGTTTGGGCTGTATTCTCCATGATTGGTCAGTTGTCTCTGGGTGTTTGGGCTGTATTCTCCATGATTGGCTAGTTTTGTCTGGGTGTTTGGGCTGTATTCTCCATGATTGGTTAGTTTTGTCTGGGTGTTTGGGCTGTATTCTCCATGATTGGTTAGTTTTGTCTGGGTGTTTGGGCTGTATTCTCCATGATTGGTTAGTTTTGTCTGGGTGTTTGGGCTGTATTCTCCATGATTGGTTAGTTTTGTCTGGGTGTTTGGGCTGTATTCTCCATGATTGGCTAGTTTTGTCTGGGTGTTTGGGCTGTATTCTCCATGATTGGTTAGTTTTGTCTGGGTGTTTGGGCTGTATTCTCCATGATTGGCTAGTTTTGTCTGGGTGTTTGGGCTGTATTCTCCATGATTGGTTAGTTTTGTCTGGGTGTTTGGGCTGTATTCTCAATGATTGGTCAGTTGTCTCTGGGTCTTTGTTTTGGGCTGTATTTTCCATGATTGGTCAGGTGTCTCTGGGTGTTTAGGCTGTATTCTCCATGATTGGTCAGTCGTCTCTGGGTGTTTGGTTTGGGCTGTATTCTCCATGATTGGTCTAGTTTTCCCTGTGACCTGTGTCTTTTTGCCAAAGATTTAGGCTTCATTGCTTGAGATTAGCCAGTTTTCTGTGAAGATTGTGGCTGTATTCTGTTGGACTGGTCAGTGGTTCCTAAGTGCTCTGTTTCCCACCTTACTCAGTGGAAATTTGAGCTGCTTTTGGCAGGGTTCCATAAATGTTTACAACAAGAACAGGCTAGGCTGCAACAAATGCAACAAACACTAACAAATTCAGCACTGGTCAGCACAATTATGCATGTGTAACGCCATAAACATTAAACCACACTGTCATAAAACATGGTCGGGTGCATGGGAGTCTATTTTACAAAGCAGCAGTTTACATTAAGCTTGATAATCTAACTCAGAGGTCAGAATTATCCAACAGCAATATCCCTTAGCCCTCCTCTCATCAAACAGACTTGACTTTTTGTCTTAATTATGTGGTCCTGCGTTGTGAAGTGCTGCTGTATATATGAGCTACATGGGTGGCAATGCTAGAAAACAGAAGCAGAAGAGGCCATGATGAAGCTACAAGAAGCTGCATCAGCTGAAATATGGATTATGCTTGTTTACTGCACTGCTTGTTAATAAACTCTGTAAGTTCTGTGCTGTCCATGGTGCTGTTTCAGCAATTCCTATGAGGAAGCTTTGAAACTAAACTCATATCTCTGAAAATGTTACTTTATACAGAAAATGCTTCTCATTTTAATGACCATTAATGTAATACTGTTTTCTAATATTAAATATGGACAATTTCTGCTGGTCAATTCATCAGTAATATAAAGGTTAACTGGTGTTTTCAAATGGTGAAAAAGTAAAATCGTTACAAGGTTTAATATGACACTGGCGATGTATCAGTTCTTTCTTTCTCTCCATTCTCCCTCTCTCTTCCCCGGTCTCCTTCCCTTTTCTCTCTATTCACTCCACCCGCCCAGCCCCTTCCCGTCCTGCCATTTTTGTTGTTGTGACTGCCGCTTCTGCATGAACACCCAAACCCACAGAAATGAGATCCAGAAAGACAGAGTGAAAGAGAAAGACAGAAAGGGAAAAGAGGGTGAGAGAGACCTAGAGAGAGAGAGAGAGAGAGAGAGAGAGACAAAGAAAAGAAAAAAGGGGGGAGACCTGGGGAGGGCATTCATGAAAGAGGAAGAGAGAAAGAGAGACAGGACAAAGAGGGGTAGAGAGACCTAGAGGGAGAAAAAGAGAGACCTAGAAAAGGTTGGCATCAGAGACCTAGAGGGAGAAAGAGAGAAAGAGAGAGATAAAAGAGGGGGAGAGAGACCTAGAGGGAGAAAGACACAGAGGCATCTAGAGAGAGGGAGAGAGAGAGAGAGAGAGAGAGAGAGAGAGAGAGAGAGAGAGAGAGGAAAAAGGAGAAGAGAGACATAGAGGGAGAGGGAGTGAGAGAGAGAAAAAAATGAGTGGGACAGAGACCTAGAGGGAGAGAAAGATTTCCATTTCCGATTTCCATTAATTATAAAAATACAAAGAAGGGCAATCAAATTTTGGGAACATTTAAAAGACAGCGACCCCCACTCATCATTATAAAGCCCTGCAGTACCAGGAGATGAGCAAAGAAAACAGTCCCTTCACTGAGCTGGTCCTGAAGCACGGTTCAGCACAAATACATACTAACACCTCACTAACACTCACTAACAGCCCACTAACACACAAAACAGCTCAAACTGAATCGTCTTACCTGCTTACACAGAGCAGAATGCAGTGATATTTGGCCTTAAAATGTCAGTACAGCGTAGATGATTACCTGACTACACTGACTGACTCTAAACTGAGGTCCACCTTGACCTGACATACTCAGTCAGTACTGTCTGGCCATAGAGACGGGCAGACACAGGAAGTCTTGGCTACCAAAAGAGGAAAGACTGTGCCAGCAGTGCCAGCAGAATAGGCCTGAGACAGAGCTGCACTTTCTGACTGAAAGTACCAAATCTACTCAGATTAGAACAGAATTCTTTACCAAAATCATCAATACATGTCCTGTATTTGAGAATCTTCCCCCCACAGAATAGCTTCCAGACATTGTAGGCGAACATGAAGAGTTCTGCACAGTGACAGCACAGTACGTTCACACCTGCCACACTCTGAGGGACAGTGAGTGACCACACCATGTCAGAGACACACACCTGTAAACACATATATTCTGATGATGATTATTATTATTATTATTATTATTATAACACCTATTATGACATCTTTTTTATGTTCTTCTTTGTTCTTCATCTCCCTACAAAAGCTTTGGCAATACATAAATAAATAATAGAGCAACATGGAATTGAACTGAGAGAAAGAGAAAGAGAGCGAGACCTAGAGGGAGAAAGAGAGAGAGAAGGGGGGGGCAAAACAGAGAAAAAGAGGGGTATATAGAGAGAGACAGAAGGAAGAGAGACAGAGAGACGGGGGGGACAGAGAAAAAGAGGGGCACATAGAGAGAGACAGAAGGAAAGAGAAAGAGAGAAAAGAAAAAGAGAAGGGAGACCTAGAGGGAAGGTGGTGGGAGGGGGAGAAAGAGAGTAAGGAAAAAAAGGGAAAGAGACCTAGAGGGAGAGAGAGAGAGAGAGAGAGAGAGAGAGAGAGAGAGAGAGAGAGAGAGACAAAACAGAGATAGAGACAAACATAAAGGAAAAAGAAGGGCATATAGAGACCTAGAGGGAGAAAGACAGAGGGAGAGAGATGTATAGAGAGACCTAGAGAGAGAGATAGAGAGACAGAGAGAAAGAAAGAGAGAGCATAAGGGGAGATGGAGTGCATTGTGAGTGCTGTGAGTAGCAGAATAGTCTTCTCTCCTCCGGGGGGAAGACATAAAATGTGACACATGGCATCTTTAGCTGACGTCGGTCTGCGCAGGGAAGACATTCAGAGTTGCACACAGCGCTGTCTTCTCGGGGGCGACTTTTCACATGACACCCTGGTCCGTAAATAGCCCAGCACGTCTGACGTCATAACACTGAAGACTCTTGTGTGAGAGATAGGTAACAGGACACACATGATTCACCACACACACACACACACACGCACACACACACACACACACACACACACACACACACACACACACACGCACACACACACAGAATGTTGAGTGGACTCCAACAGGTGTATTAATGTACACTGAATAAATGAATGCATTGACTTGTTTCAAGTGTATACATTATTTCTCTATTAATAAAATCTATTAGATCAACACTATTACTACTGAAGGAACTGCAGTTTTAAGTCTAATGCATTTGCCATCAACTTGATTTTAATAGCCGAAGCAGTACAACATGCTAAAGTAACTGACGCAAAACAATAAGATCACTCTACTCCTTTTTCAGTTCAAGCAGAATTCCACAGATTTTTCAAATTTTTTGTGTTCTACATTTCGAAGTCATTTAAAGTGGGTTGATATTAAATGGACCATTTCAGAAAAAAATTATTGACTTCTTCACAGTGGTGGTGATGGGAACCAGGGGTCACAACGTATACATCACAAATATAGCCATTTTATTTACTATCCAAAACCACCAATGGACCAATAGAAATGGCCCAAATTTACTACACATAAAATGTTACATTAAAGTAAAGTTTAAAGCTAACAACATCTCCTTTTCCTAGGATATTTCTGTATCAGAGTTATGTGGCTTTGTTGAAACTGTGATGCTACAGCTTATGAAAAAAAAGGCAGTAATTCAGAGTCGTAGGTCGAGAAACAAATGTGACCGGAAACACACTGACGGTCAAGCTAGCACTTTAAGTTTATGTTTACTTCTGTTCTAGATTCTTTCTGGGCTTTTGACTGTACATTTATTTAGCAGACCAATATGTGAAATTCAGCCTTCCGCCCAATGACAGCTGGGATAGGCTCCAGCAACCCCCGCGACCCAGAAGGAGAAGGAGATGTGTGTGTGTATGTGTGTGTGTATGTGTTAAATTCATTAAATAAACAGTAATTGCACATTAAAATGAGCAGAAGTGTGTTCTCTGTAGAGGATGTGTTCACTTATTTTCACTTAGACAATCAACAACATGTCATACGACCAGGGACACCCAAACTTTTGCACATGACGTTAGGACTAAGTTAAAAGCTTGTTTAAGGATATTTACGAGATCTTCTTGTGTTTTATTACAAGAAAGACCAAAGACCAAACAGAACAGGGTCATCACGAAGGTCATCACCTAGTGGTCCACTCGAAAGATCATTTGCACTATTGTGTTGTTTTGTGAAACTTTAAGAAGGTTTATCCTATTAAACTTAACGTCTCACCAGCAACTCAATCAGAGTCTTCATTGAAGGCCTCTTTTAAATCCTCTGCTAGACAAGTAGCAGACTCTGCTAGTTAGATCACGTTCTTTAGTTATCAAATAAGATTCATATCCTATTAGAATAAGAGTAAGAAATAATAATAAGATTAAATCATTTTAATTTAAACTGTTGCATCTTCGACTGGCGACCTGTCCAGGGTGTATCCTGCCTTCCGCCCGAAGACTGCTGGCATAGGCTCCAGCACCCCCCCGCGACCCTGAGGGAGAAGCGGCTTAGAAAATGGATGGATGGATGGATGGATGGATGTTGCATCTTCAGTAGTCAGCAGGCTTTGAGGGTTAAAGTCTATATTGTTAGAGATTTACTGTACAAATTACAACAATAGTGAGTGTTTTTTTTTCTTGCCCAGCCTAACAACATAAAATTTCTGCAATATACAAGAACAAAATCAGATATTGGTTTATAATCATCTAAAACATTGCTTATGCTATTGACTTCTGGGCTGCCAAATCTTTATGATCATACTATAAAGGACCCCCCATGTCGCACTGAGTGTGTGTGTGTGTGTGTGTGTGTGTGGGTGTGTGTAGGTGTGTGTGTGTGTGGGTGTATGTGTGTTTGTGTGTAGGTGTGTGTATGTATGTACGTGTGTTTCTGAAGGCTAAATTGATGACTCATGCTGACCCCTATAACATTACTGCCATCAGTGACTCACATGCTCACACATGAACACATTTTACATGAATGTCTATTTTACTGTGACATACATACATCTACAGTGTGCTTCTCTCTCTCTCTCTCTCTCTCTCTCTCTCTCTCTCTCTCTCTCTCTGTCTCCCTCTCTGTTTCTGTAACATACACACACATGTTTCCATTGATTCTTTCTCACCATTCCTCTGACATCATCCTTTTCTCTCATTCTTGTCTCATTCTAACCTCTCTTTTTTGCTCTCTTCTATTCATTGTTCTCTGTCTTTCTATCTTTCTATCATTCTTTTTATTCTTTCATCCTTTCCCTTTCTCTCTCCTTTTATCCTTCCCTTTCTTTTTGTCTCTTTATTCCTCTCTGTCCTTCATCCTTCTGCTGCTACTCTTTTTTTTCTTTCTATCCTTTTTCTTTCTATTCTTTCTTTCTTGTTGTCTTTTTCTCTTATGTCTCTCTTTGTATCCTTCCATCCTGCTCTCTTTCTCTCTCTTTCTCTACCTATCCATTTCTCTTTCTATCCACTCCGCCTTCCTTCTGTCCTTCCTCTCATTTTCCTCTTTCTTAATCTTTCATTAAAATTCAAGTTCAAATAACATTAATTAGTCTCCCTGCATACTCTCTCTCTCTCTCTCTGCCTGGGTCACTGCTCATAACCCCCTCTTTCTGTCCTTGAGCAGCAAAGCCCAGCACAATCTCTGTAATCTTACATAACACACACACACACACACACACACACGCTCACACTCCTCTGCTCCGACTGCTGTGACCAAGTGACAATGTGACATCATCTGAGAATAAATAACACACTTTTTCTTTCTGAAGGTGGAGGGGTGATGTTTCTTATTGAACTTTCTCATGTAGTTGGTGGGGGGGTTGTAGTTTTTTTCTTTAGATTTGTATTTCCCCTCAAAATCTCTTATGAAATCTATACTTGAACAGGTTTAGCACCTTCTGACCATTCAGGTGGGAGTGATGACATCACATCCTTTCTTGAGAGGAAATGGACACATCCCACATTATCTCTGACTCAGTGAAAGCAGTCTCCTGCGGTGGCGTCCTCCAGAAAGTTCCGCTTGACCTCATAGCCCACTTTTCCTGCCGCAACATTTTCGCAGACTATTTTTGCAGCAGAGTTATTTAAATCGTTCACTTCGGCACTAAGGAAAAAATACGTCCACCGGCCACTTTAGTAGAAACATACACGTTATATGTTTATTATTATCTCTACTATTCTATTTCCAGAATGATGTACACTCACCGACCACTTTATTAGAAACTCCAGCCTTGCCTTGCAGCATGACTTCATAGACTGTAGAGATGCATTTGTTCATGCACAGTTTGTGTTAGCCATTATCCAGCCCAGAGGTCTTCAAATTTGGACCTTGAATCCAGTTTCCAGTGCTGGATTTTGCAATCAGTGGTAGGTATAGTTTGTGTATATATGTGTTGGTATAGTGTAGTAGATAACACTTCTGCCTTCTACGCTGTAGCCTGGGTTGAATCCTCTGCCTGGGCAAGCACCCTGCACTATACCAATAAGTGTCCTTGGGCAAGACTCCTAACAACACCTTCACCTACCTGTGTAAATGGATCAAATTGTAAGACGCTCTGGATAAGAGCGTCAACCAAATGCCGTACATGTATAGCCCCGGGTAGCCAATTAACTCCATCAACAGTTCAATTAACTACCAGCATTTACAAAACACAGGGCTAGAAACTGGATTCAAGGTCCAGATTTGAAGGCCTCTGCTCTATCTTTTTATCAGTGCATTGACATTGGCATGTGTAAAAAACCCAGGAATGGAATGGACCACTACTCACCGTAATGGACCACTACCCAAAAAATATCTGGTCAACAGTGGTACTGTGGTCAGAAAATGGCCAATGATAAATGTGATTGAAGGTGGCTGACAACAGATGGGCTACAGTCTGTAATTGTATACATTCATAGCAGATTTATAAGGTAAGTAGAGCTCAAGTGGCCAGTGAGTGGAAATTTTCTAATCAAATGGCCAGTGAAAGTATCCCAAAATTAAGTTTTGCATAATCTATGTCCATCCCAGCGTATATACCCTGTCCATTACAGGGACTGGCAACCTGTCCAGGGTGTATCCTGCCTTCCACCCAATGACCGCTGGGACAGGCACCAGCTGCCCCCGCGAAGGATAAACGGCTTAGAAATAACCCATGTCCGCGCTTACTGTCACAGCCCCTTCAATTCAGTTATTAATGGATATGTTAAGTTTATTATTGAGTAACTATAATGAGTTATAAACTATGCTTAATTGTGGAAGCTGGTCTGACAAAGAAAGAAAGGTCAGTTTCTTTCGTTTACCCTCTGTGTAGAAGAACACTAGCAAAAGGACGCAAATTCAGTTCCAAAATGGTAATATCAACTGGACACTTGATCTTTGCGAGGCTGTTTTTCATCTTTCTTTTTTAAAATGTCCTTTAACAATGAACAGCTGTTAACTTGATCTCTCACATTGGACATCACAGACGAGACTTCTTCTTCTTTCTACAAAAGAAAATAGTAAAATGAACATTTTAAAGGATTGGATGGGGTGGCCAGGGCCATCTCTGAACTGTGATTGGCTGCCCCATATGCCACACCAAAATGTTTGCCATATCATTGGCTTCCAAGTCGCTGTGAGGTGGGTGTTTGTGCCTTGAAGAGAAGCGGTGTAACAACTCTCCCTACAACCCATGCATCTCTCTACACCCTCTCACAACAGAACACAATCTGCAAGTTTTATTACACATTTCTATAATCTAAAAATAGCTCGGCCAGTTTGCATTGAAGCCCCTGTAGTTACTGAGTAGTAAGCCTTAGTGTGTAATAATCCTAGGGTTTTACGGGGTTAATAAATTAAAATTAAAGTTGCATTCAAATATTTGGGCACCCTTGAACAAATTACATGCTTTGTTGATCTTAAAAATAAAAGGTAAAACATTCTCTACAGAGAATACAAGTCTGTACATTTTGAAGTACAATTGCTGTTTATTTATTTAAATGCTAAGTTTAACATTTTACAAAACTTTCTCTTTTTTGCATGCAGCTGTAAGCCCAGAGATCAAGGGGTTACATGCACATCAACAGCAACAGCCAGTTTAAAGAGAGGTTCAAAAAATGGTGGCATAAAAATGAATTATGGCTGTGTGTGGTGCATAAAACCATGCAAGTATTATAAGTGCATTTATAAATACCATAAAAATGGTAGGAAACAGCCCATTTAAGAGGTCAGTGTAAAATAATGGTAAATGTTAGTCAGATTTCTTGACATTCACTCTACAGTACAGGTTTGTGCTCCTGACAAACAGACACTTGTGTAGTTCTCCGAAAGCAGCGGAAAAACGGATGTTACACTGTTGTTGCATGTAGTCCTGCCTGGAGAGCCGACAATGCATTTATTTATGACTGCATCATGCACTCAGAGCTTTGCTGCTTTTATGTTTGATTCCATGCACTGAGAGTGCTGCCTTTTTTGTGCCTCCTGATTGAAATATTCAGGCTTTTCTGCTGGAGTCGATCCATTTTACATGAGTTCTGTTGTTCTAGTAGAAGAGTAGATAGATGCTATACGTGTAGTTTGTGTTACTCATTCATGACACACACACTGCAGACACACATTCACATGCACACACACACACGCACACACATACACACACACACACATATACACACACACACACACACACACACACACACACACAGTGCAAATCATAAGCAGCATAAATGAATCTTACAATATGTTGTCTTACAATACTTTCTGTCACAACAAAACTTTGTATCTTTGGAATAGTAACTTTGAAAGAGATACGATGAAGGGGAATTCCAACAACTTTTAAAAGTTTCTGCATAATTAAATGTTTAAGATGTAAACAAAGTCATTTAAAGTGGTTTAATGTTATTATGTTATTACACACAGTGTAAATAGCAAATGACTTTTATTGGTGTAAAATGATAAAGAGAGAAAAAATGGGTCTTCACCATAAGAATAACACACCTCACACTGTTTTCTATGTAATTATTGAATAATAAGCCATAGGATAAAATATCTGGGAGTTATGTCAGGGGATAATGTTCATGTTCATTTAGAACTTTACCCTGTAAACAATGAATTTCAATTTTGACTGAAATGGCTACTGTCTGAACTATTTTATGTGTAATTTACAGTAAATTTACTAAGTAATTAATTGCTGTAAAAAAAAAAAACACTTCAACATTACATTAAATTACTGACTACTATTTGCATTACTTCCACGGTAATTTACTGAACTGTATTTACAGTAAAGAATATTAAACTGTGGTGTAGCATTGTGAAATATTTTTTCATAACAACTGGTAAAGTTAAGGCAATTCAAAATTCGCATTTATTATAAATTTACACATGAAAAGAATGACTTTTAATGCTAGATCTATAAGCATGTCAACCCCTTAAGAATCCAGGCTTATTACATACAAATTTTATTATTCAGGAGCTACAGGGACTTCAGTGTGAACAAAGGGAGCCATTCTTAGGTTATAGAAGTGTGTAATAATGCTTTGGGCTGGCTGGCTGGCCCATGGCCTGTTAACGAGTTAATGAAAAACAATATCAAATAATATATTATCATTAAAATACGTATTCTGTGTCTGTGTGCATGTGTGTGGAGAGAGAGAGAGAGAGAGAGAGAGAGAGAGAGAGAGAGAGAGAGAGAGATTTAGACACAGGAAAAAGCAGACTGAAGTAGTTGCATCACCTCTTGTCAGTTGTGAATGCTACCAGTTGCAAATTCACACACACTCAAAATGTTCCAGCAGATTGAGTGTGTGTGTGTGTGTGTGTGTGTGTGTGTGTGTGTGTGTGTGTGTGTGTGTGTGTGTGTGTGCGTGTGTGTGTGTATGTGTCTATTTGTATCTGTTAATTGCTCAAAATATCTGCCTCTGTGTGCAGATCTGGTCCAAACTGGAGGTATTTGCTTTCATAACACATTCACAATAGTATTCGTATTCGCTTTAGTCTCAGTTACCATGTGACAATCCAGGGTGTACACCTCTGACTTCACAATCATTTGATTTATTATTACTTAGGAAATTATTTAATGCATCATAAGAAAACCTTGTATCTACATTTTTGACATTTTTGTTTTTGACATGATTTGAAAATATGATTTATATTGTTTATAAATTTCATGCTGTGGTTTGTTTGTTTCAAATAAATCACAAAACCCCTCAAACTGAACAAACATCTCAAGATCAAACAATTACTCTTGTGGGAAAGCCAGTGGAGTTTTTTAGTGAAAACGTGATGGACTGCAGCTCCAAATCACAGTCCAACTCTATGTCGCCTGTATCTTTTTTTCCTTTTTCCCCCCTTTGTCAATGTCACCGCACATATGTATTTTACCATAACTGCAAATTTTGGTTTCTGTCAAATGGACAAACTTTTTCAGTCCCTAGTTCTCAGGTTTTCAGTGACAGCACTAAAGAAAAAAAAAACAAAATTGTATTTAAAAAGTTGATTTTAGTGCTCCTGTGGGCCACAATGCTTTATACACAGGTCGGCCTTGGGGTGGAAAAGGTGGAGGACCCCTGCTGTAGACTGAATAGGCAGTTATATGTAAAACCGTGTTGGTTTTCATTACATTACCAAAACAATTCATTCAAAACAGACTGCTGTCGGAACAAAACCTCATCTGCATATTTGTGTCATTTTTCAGTTTTTGACATAATTTGTATAAAAATAATAAAAATACCTGTTGTCCCTTACATTGTGTGTATCTCATGTTGAATGGACCAAAAGAAATGGACCAAAATTACTTGGAAGAAAGTCTGGTTCCATTGGCTTGCATTAGAAGTTAAATCTGTTTTTTCCTTCTCCTGTGTTAGCAGTTAACATTTTGGAGACGAGGTTTTGTTCTCACAGCAGCGATATATGACTTTTCTGTAAGGCATGGACCCTTCAGAGTAGCTGAATTCACTAATTAGAAGGGGTGTCTGAGCACTTTTGGACATTTGTTACATATAGTGTGGTGGCTCTCTCCTTGTAGGTGCTGACTTGGCTGCCTGCCATGCCCCCAGCAGTGCTCCAGGTTCTCCTTAAGGCCAGTGTGAGTGTGTGTAACAAGAGCACTGTGGTTCCTCTTGTTCGTTCAGCCCATCCTCCACTGCTCTAAACTGGGTCAGTGCGCTGAGTTTGACCCTCTTGTCTTCCTCTCTCTCTCACTTCCTCTATAAGAATAATAATAATGTGTTGAGCGCTAAAGAGGAATGTTTCATTTATGAGGAGGGCTCAGTGAAGTCATAGCTCATAGCAGCCTCTGGGGCTGCAGGCAGACCAAAGGGAGCGTTTAGTGGAGATTGATTGTAGATTATTATAGTGAAGCGCACATATATTCCATAGAGCTTATTCCTTTGTCTTTTTTATCCCACTGTCTAAACGCTCACGAACACTGGCATGACGAATGGCCTGAGTGTGTATGAATGCCAAATCTGTTTTTAGCCATTTGTGGGGACAAGCAGTGCAAAGAAAAATGAAGACAATGCATGTAACATTTCCCATTATGAGATGCAGTGGCAGACAACTTAAAAGTACAGTAAAATAATCACTGTACAATCAAAAAAATCACTGCATTAAACTGTACACACTCATCAGCAATGACACCTCCTTTTTTCTATGCTCACTGTTCATTTTATCAGTTCCACTTTCCATGTAGACTGTAGTCCATCTCTTTTTTCTGCATACTTTGTTACCCTGTTGTTAAGTGGTCAGGACCCACCAAAGGACCACAATAGAGCAGGTATTATTTGGCCGTGGATCATTCTCCGTGCAGCAGTGACCCTGACGTGGTGGTGTCATGTTAGTGTGTGTTTTAACACTGTGTCCACTCACTGTCCACTCTATTAGACACTCTTACCTTGATGGACCACCTTGTAGATGTAAGGGGAGACACTGTAGCTCATCTCTAGATGCACAGGTCGTGTTGGTCATCCTCTAGTCCTTCATCAGTGGTCACGGGACGCTGTTGGCTGGATATTTTTGGTTGGTGGACTATTTTCAGTCCAGATAGCAAATCTATGTATGTGTACCATGTGTGTGTGTGTGTGTGTGTGTGTGTGTGTGTGTTTGTGTGTGTGTGTGAGTGACAGAGACTCTTTAGAAGTGTGTTTTGATTGCATGTGCAGTATCGGGTGTCAAGATACGGTCTGAGAGAAAATGGACTGGAGTCACATTGCACATGACAAGGAGAGATCAATGAGAGAGAGATAGAGAGAGAGAGAGAGAAAGGTAAAACAATAGGAGAGAGAAAGAGAAAAAGTGAGAGAGAGGAGGGGAAGAGAGTGAGAAAGAAATACAAAGAGAAATAGAGAGAGAGAGAGAGAGAGATAGAAAGAAAAGAAAAAGAGAGGGAGAAAAAGAGAGAGAAAGAGAGGGATCGAAAGAATGAGAAAAGAAGGAGAAAGAGAGAGCAAGTAATACAGAGGGACAGAGGAGGGTAAAGAGAGTAAAAAGGAGATTAGAGGGAGAGATGAGGAGAGAGGTAGAAAGGTGTCTGTAGAAAGTGTTCTTGAGAATCATTTTTTATGTTATAGAATTAACAACTAATGCAAAAACAAGTACTGCATTGAGTTTATATGATTCAAATAACATTCAAATCATTTGTACATTAATAAAATATATTATATCAATTACTGAGATAAAAAAAATTAACACTTTGTTTGGAGTGGTCCTTTGTAGATGATTAATATTCTAATTCATTCATTCTTAATAGAGTATCACTAACACATCAACAACATATCAGTGAAGAAGCAGTACTGCAGCACCTGAAAGCATTGAAGTAAATATCTTGTAGATGTTCTTTTGATAAATTACTTACATTAAGTAGATGTATTGTTAATATATTACTTCCAACATAAACCCTAACCCTGGCCCTAATGCTTCCCCTAACTTTAACCTTAACCCAAACCCTAATTCTAGCCCTCAGATCACTGTTGTGGGAAGAAAAATCTCCATTTTTTATGTTTTTCAGTTTTTCACATGATTTGAAAATGCCTGTAACTCTTTACAATATATGTAAATTTCATGATGAAGAGACTAAAAGAACAAAAGGAAAGGCTGGTTCCATTGACTTACATTAAAAGTAAAGTAGGCTTTTTCCCTTCTCCTGTGAATTTTGGAGATATGAGGTTTTGTTCTGACAACAGTAATATCTTTGTGCCATGTCACTGAGAGCCTGTTGAGTGTTTGTTTCATTTAAAATGCCCTCTCAAAATAAAGTGTCACCAAAAATGATGTTGGGATAATATATTTTATTATTGTGTTAACATGATGCACACATTTAAATCATGTCTGTTCATCACAGACTGTTAAAGTCTCTTTAGTGACTGTATCCATGTTGTAGAATGAAAATGATGGAGTGTTGATTGGTCACAGATTGTCCATTCTTCTTGAAGCACATTTTTGTTTTATAATATCACAATGTCATGATGCAATGCATGAGATCTTTGCTTGGGTCATTCTGGACACAGAAAGCAAGACGATAACTAGCCACTGTTGGCCCACTGTTTGTAAAGCTGGCAGCCAAGTGTCTTTTTGCTCAGCATTTTCCTGGTGGCCCACTGGTGGTTAAGCAGAGTTGTAGACAAAATGCCATTTTTCAGCGCTTATTTTCCAAAGAATAACAACCCGCAGTCCAATTTATTATCCAATTTTATATATTTTTTTGTTGCTTTGTTTCTTTCTTGCATTGTCTTTTGAAAATTCATGTTTGCTATTTAAAAATGTAACAGCTGTTGCTGTTTAAAATCTGTCTGAGGAGATTAAAAAAATAGTTAGACTTTATATGCAGGACAACTATCTGGGTGGTCAGAGGGTGGACCCCCAGTGGCATTCACTCAGCAGGGCACTGTCCTTATCAAGCCAGTAGACCAATATATGCTTGCTATCTGGTAGATGTAGTTTGCGTATCCAGACAAAAGTCCAGGGCTGCATTTAGTTTCCAGCCCAGCCTTGATTATTAACACATTCCACAGATCACGTACAGCACAGTAACATCAATCATTTCGTTTTTAACAGAGCCACAACACTAAGCAGCTCTACAAACATGCAATCAAAGTGCTAATGGCTAAGTGCTAATCACAACTACAAACTCTCACTACAAACACAAACCAAATCACATTCAAGTACAATGGATCACACAAACAAAAATCTGATATATGGCAATATATGTATGGCAATATATGACATATTCAGCATATTTGTATATCCCAACTTATATTTGTCACATATGAACAATATTAACATACACTGTATAAACATACCTGTTTTACATATATTAAACAACATATATTGTAGCAAACATTATTTATGTGGCCTAAATTACTCACATTTTCTTTATGCATCTTTGTTTCTTCTACACTCTTCCTAAAGAAGTGAAAATTAGAATAACTCTAAAAACATGCACTTTGGTTGCTATGCAAGAAAGTCATTACAACATGAAATAAACAGGTATTGTTCCTTGACACATTTAAATAATGTATTGTTTAAAAGCAAATTTAGTAATTGTAACAGTTAAAAATGAACTGGAATATATTACACCATGTATCAGACATGATCCATTATATACATATATACATATAATCGCTGTTGTCAGAACAAAACCTCATATATGGTAACATTACAGGAGAAGGAGAAACCTACTTGATTTTTAATGTCAATGGAGCCAGACTATCTTCCAGGTCATTTTGGGCTGTTTCTTTTGGTCAATTTGTCATGAAACTTACACGTAATGCAAAGGGCAACAGGCATTTTCAAATTATGTGAAAAACTGAAAAATGGAGATACAAGGTTTTGTTCCCGACAGCAGCGATACAGTATATGTTCACACACAGCATAAATGTATGTATCATTTACCTCACAACAGCAGACTAATGATTAAAGTTCACTTTGAGCTCCGTTTCTTCTGAATGTGCAACACAGACGGCGAGAGAGCTGTTTTTTCTTCAATCGCTAAAAGTTAAACAGTGCTGCTAACTGCTAAAGGAGCTGTTTAGCTTTAGATTAGCTAGCATGATAGCAGCTCTGCTCACTGCTGAATATGTCTGGTTGTGGCTAACTAAAGCACTGACACAAGTTTAGATGATATTGAGTCCAATCTGAGGGAATGAATTCAAGCCACGGGTGCTGAAGGAAGAGAAAGGTGAAATTAAACATGTTCCGCTGCGTTTGGATCTTAATGTTAGCTAAAGGAGCTGGCTACAACCTCAAACAGCACCTCACACCACAGTATTCTGACTGACTGCTGCTCTGCTGAAACAAGTGTAGATGATAAAAACTCATGTCTAAGAGAGCAGAAGTCGAGGTGTTGCAAGTTCTGTGGTGTTTGGGCCTGGAGCATTTTAGCTAAGCTAATGATGGCTTAGTTAGCAGGCCAAATGTGCTACACACTACTGCACAGGCTTGGTTCCAGTTAACTGAGGATAAAACGACACCCGTTTAGAGGACATCTGGGAGCACAAAGTCAAGTGACTGGTGTTAGAGTGAAAACTAAAACCGAGTGATTGTAGCTCTTAGCCATTGCTGAGTGGCTATAGTGCTTGTTTTTCTTTATTTTTTTCCTGGCTCTGATTTTTCCCCTTTTTCTATCGTTGCCATCTATTTGTGAGACTAAAGTGGGTGTAATGTTTTTATTTAGCCAATCAGAATAGAATAGAAATTTGACACGTTATAATTCTGAACCCTAAGCACCACACACGTGCACGCAAACACACACACACACACACACACACACACACACACACACACACACACACACACGCACACACACAGTGTGTGCTGTGTTTTCATTGCTGTCTGCTCCTGCAGCGCACTACTCTAGTGCTTTGAAAAGCCCTGTAACACTTGTACACTTTACAGACGTCAGCTATTGACCTGAGACCTGGGGAGCTGTAGCGTGTGTGGTGTGTGTGAGCATATGGGCATGAAAGAGAGAGAGAAAGGGGGAGAATGTGTATAACAGAGAGGCTGTGTATGAAAACAATGAACACGTGTAGGAATAACAGTGATGAAGACCATACAGATCTGAATGAAAAGATATTAATAAAAATGGAAGCATAAAAGCTCTTTAGGAAGTCCTGAAGCCCCTAAACAGCTGTTGTTGCATTTCTGAATTGAGCTATTTAACCCTTGGAAGCCTTAAGTTACAAAACAGTTTGTACAATATGTAAAATGCTACGAAAATCAGAAAGTTTTTTTTTCTTTTTTGCATATTCACACTTATTCTGAATTTGATGCCTGCAGCATGTTCCCTAAAAATTGGGAAAGAGCCACGTTTACCACTTTTCCTTTATCTCATCTAGGAACTGAGAATACCAGTTATGGTAGTTGTAAAAATAATAAATATAAAATGTAAAGATCAGTCAAGATTAGATGAAAAATTTGTCATCTGTGAATGAAACATCCTTAATAGCATGTAATACCTCCATGAGCATGAATAACAGCTCCGATTCGATTTGGCAAGGACTGATGTTTCTGGGCATAGGCGACATCAATGTTCAGCTACTTTGCACCCAGATTTGTTGGATACCTTCCCGGACGTCTTACTCTTTGTTCCAGGTAGTTCTGGGGATATTGCAGGCCAATCCAGATGAGTAAACGCTCCTGAATGTTCAACATGCCAATCTGTCATATTTGCAGACCTGTGAACATGAGAATTGTCATTCTGAAAAACAGGGAAAGGAATGTTCCTCAGTAAGATGAGCAAAAGGCAAAATCCGGTTGTCCAGAAGCTCAGTGTAGGCGCTATGGATCCTCCTCCAGCTTGAACCACACCTTGCCCTCATTAATGGCTTTCTGAGGACTACGATGAACATGACTACCAGCTTCATTCACATACAGCCAGAAAAGAGATTAATCTGACCAGATAATATTTCCAGTCATGAACAGTCCAATTTTTGTGTCTCTTTGCCCACTGTAATTGGGCAGAACTTGTGAGCAGAACTGAGCCTCTCTTTGTGCCACTCTGCTTTCCATGTTCAAGGTATGCCGTTACCTGCAAAGTGTTATTTCAGAAACTCGTTGTAAAGGAACTGCATTGACTTGGAAGAGAAGCAATTTTTATTCACAAGCCATGAAATGCACAGTCCCTGTCTGTCAGTCTTATCTTTCAGCCACAAATCTGCCGGGAATTTCCTGTAGAATTTTTGACACTGGTGATAGACCCATAAGACTATATCGCTGTTGTTGGAACAAAACCTTGTATCTCCAAAATTATAACTTTACAAGAGAAGGAAAAAACCAACTGTACCTCTAATGTAAGTCAATGGAAACAGAGTTTTTTCCCCCCAAGTCATTTTGGGCCATTTCTTTTGGTCCATTTGTCATGAAATGTAAATACAATGTAAAGAGTAACAAACATTTTTAATTATGTTTTATGTTATAAAACTGAAAACGTCCAAAATGGAGATACGAGGTTTTGTTCCGACAGCAACAATATGCTTCAATACACCTGCAAATTCAGCTACTTCCTTCACATTATGGCCTTTTGCATGCCCAAATGCAGTCACTCCTTTTTGCCAATCATTAACATCTGCTTTGCAACCCATTTTCCACACATCAAATGATCCACTCACTGCACTGTGCCACCTTTTCTCAATCTATGAATTGCACACCCCACAGGTATTTATAACCCAGTCATTCTTGTGACTAAGTTTCTGGTCAGGGAAGCTTATTTTCATCTTTACCCTGTAATATTTGGTAATATTAATAATAATTAATAAGAATCTGGAATTACTGAAAAGCTGTAACGGTGGGGAGCGATGAGGCAGATGCATGTGCATGTGATAAGCGACTTTTATTAAGGGCAAAACCAGGGTCGTGGTTGATACAGTCCAGGTTCAAATGGCCAATATAGAGAGCAGGAGGGACAGACATAACAAAATGAACACAGAACTCCAAACAGACCAGAAATAAACAAAACTTTTCAAACAATACATACACTTCAAACAGTACATCCAACAAACATCAAACAGAGACCAACAAACCAAGGGCCAAACACAGGGTTTAAATACAAACCAGGATACCGAGAGACAGGTGGAAACACAGGTGCAGACAATCAGGGGTGGAGCCATAAAACAAGTGGGCAGGACTGAAAACCAAAACAGAAGCACATGGATAGGACTGGGAGGGGCCAATCGTGACAAAAGCTGAGTTTGCTGGATCAACACACTTGTACACACTGTATAAAAACCTTACAATATGAAAATAACAAGTTATGTCCAGTCAGCCACTTCTTGGATTCATCTTTAAAGGGCTAGAGATCACATGACCCCAAATAGGAACACCACCTGGAGCTTTTTTTTCTTCCCCACTAGAATGTGTGTGTGCATGTGTGTGCATGTGTGATTTGCCCATTTGTGGTTGGTGTGGGTTTCTGCCAGCTCAGTCATAAATGATTCAGATCCTCAGGCTTCATGCACATGTGTGTGCGAGTATGTGCATGCATGTGTGTGCAAGTGACTGTGTATGTGTGTGTGTTGTATGTGTGAGAGTGCGAGAGAGTGTGGGGGATAAGCAGAGAGGGTGAGGAGTAGAAAGTAGAGAGAGAGGAGAGGAGTAAAAAAGAGAGAGAGCTTGGTCTGACACAGATACATGTGTGAGAATTACATGTATGACATAATGCCTTGCATGTTTTATACTGTATATTTATTATGGTCAGAGATGAAGAGTGGGTGGTTGAAGTAGAAGGCATGAACACTGCTGTGAAGAAAAGCATTTATACAGAGCCCTGCTGGTGATATCCTTCATAATAAAAATGATGCATGGCAGCAACTTACAAAGATGTGGGAACAAGATCCTAATTATCTTGCTACAACACCTTACTAAGTCATGGCCACAACTTAAATATCTTGTTCCCAGGATTTGAATATGTCATTGTGGCCATGACTTAATTATCTCATTCCTTTGACTCTCTTTCCCATTCCTTACTAAGTTGAGGCCGTAACTTAAATATATTGTTCCCACAACTTACATGGCTCATTCCCACACCTTACTATGCCACAAGTTGAATATCTTGTTCCCAAGACTTACTAACTTGTTCCCATGAATATTAACAAGCTGCAAAGATGTGGGAACAAGATCCTTATGCATTGTTACAAGTTATTTAAAAACTTAATTCTCTTGTTTCAACACCTCAAGTTTAAACAGATGACTTAATATATCATACTCACAACTTAAATATCTCATACCCACAACTTAAATCTCATACACATAACTTAAATATTTCATACACACAACTTAAATATCTCTTTCACATGACTTAAATATCTTAAACACACAGCTTAAATATCTTATACCCACAACTTAACTACCTCATACCCACAACTTAAATATCTCTTTCACATGACTTTTTCATATCTCATACAGGCGACTTAAATATCTTATACAGATGACTTAAATATCTTGTACCTATGACTAAAATATCTCCTACAAACAACTTAAATATCTCATACAGTCGACTGAATTAGCTAAGGCACATGACTTAAATCTCATACTGTCACGATTGGCCCCTCCCAGTCCTGTCCATGTGCGTTTGTTTTGGTATCTGTAGTCCTGCCCCTCGTTTTGCGACTCCACCCCTGATTGTTTTCACCTGTCCCTCGTTTTCCCTTTGTTACGTAAGCCCTGTGTTTGCACTTTGTCTTTGTTGGTCTTTGTTAGAATGTGTTGGTCTTTCTTTGAACTGTTTGGTTCTAACTGTTACGACCCTGATTTTGGATTTGCCCTCAAAAAAAGTCGCTTACCTCCGCACATGCGTCCGCTACCTCGCTCCGCGTTACACATACTCATGACATAAGTATCTTGTCAGTGCTGGAATGGTACACAGGTTAACTACACAGGCTTATTGAATTGTATTTATAACATTAAACCAAAAGATTAAATCTTTACGATCCAAAAAATCTGTAGCTTTGCAGGAGAACGGCTGACGTTTTGTTTTTGTTTCTGATTCTGCCTTATAATGTCTGTACAGCATGCACAGACACCAATGTCACGACGCTGTCTCTGCACTCGTTCTATTAAAATCTAACCGGCTTCCTCTATCAGTTATTCACTGCAGTTACTGTGTGTGTGTGTGTGTGTGTGTGAGCGAGCCTTGCGCACATTTGAAGGGCAGCCGCTGGTCTTTCATCCCTCAATCAGCAATTAACAAGGGTCTGTTTAACTGCAGTGCTTTGGGAGGGCATGTAATTAGCAAACGAGCTAAACAGAAGAGCACACACAATGGCAGCGGTATTGTGGGGAGCGAGCACACACACACGCACTCGCACAGCATCAATGAGTGTGGTGAACAAAGCAGTTTGGTATTTTTCATCTGCTTCATCTCAACAGAAAGAATATTTCTCCATTCAGTAAAACAGCTCTCTTTAGCTCTGAGATTTTCTCATTCAGTTTTTAGCGCAGTGTAATGCTAACGGTTGATGTTGTCTCACATTCAGGCAAGAGTCTTGCAGAGTCAACAAATTATTGGCTACAAATTATTTACTGTAGTTCTGTCTCTCTCTGTGTTTAGCCTAGCAACATACTGGGCATGTTACTCAGCGATTAGCAAAGTATATGTACCAGATAAAATGGCCAGTGAGTTTAGGTAGAGGAAGGTGTAACTAATAAACTGGCAATTCTGTGAAATTGAAAGACAAAAAAAATGAAAGACAGACAGACTCTTCTCACGCGGTGTAGCCTTTATATCATGCCTTAGTTTACTGTGTCATTATGAAACACGGGCACCTGAACATGCCAGACAGCAAGAGGATAGTGGGCCACTGCTGGTCCACTGATGGCAAAGCTGGCGGCCCAATGGCGTTTAATCAGTGTTTTTCACGTGGCCTATTAGTGGTTAATATGCTGTGTTAGACAAAATGCCACTTTTCAGCATTCATTTTCCACTCACAGTTCCAATTTACTTACATTTTCTTCATGTATATCTTTCGTTACCCTTTGTAAATTACTTTAATAACTGATTTAAAATTTTGCTCAGTGAACCACATTTTCAACAAAATTAGTTTACATGATGTATTGTCATTTTTTTCTCTCAGTTGTTGTTTAAGCAGATTAAAAACTAAGTAGAACGTGCATGCAGCGCAATAATGTGGTTCTAGGATGGACCCGCAATGCACAGTCCATGAGATACCGACTTTATCAAGCTAGCGCAACGATATATGTTGCTGTCAGGGGTGCCACAGACCTGACTCTGCAGTAGTGCGACTATGATAGCTAAAGTTACAGTAACAGTATTTTTCTGTTGTTGACACACAAACATGTCTCTGTATCATCCACCAGAGTAGAATGTAATACCTTGTGCAGAAAACGATGACTGCCCCTCTTCTAATATTAAACTCTTCTAATGTTAAACTCTTAGCACTAGCGTTAGCACTAGCATGTACGCCCAGATAGCATGAAGCTTGCAGGCCACTCTTAACAAGTGAGCCACTGAGCAAAGCTAGCAAAGCTCTAGCAAATAATTCTTATCAGGAAATATTGAAGAATATTTCTTTGTCTTTTAAGGAGTTTTATGGTTTAAAAAAAACCTGGTTTGATGTGAATTCGAGAGTACATGACACTAAATCTTTAAAATGAATACTTAAAGACACTGAATAAAGCTGTGCTTTTGAAGTAAGCTAGCTAGCCAAAAGATGTTAATCGTACTGTTTCAGAATAATTTCTGTATCTGTCTGTAATTTTTGTTACGGGCTGTGCTACAAAGTTGTCCGCCCTGCTAGGAAAATTAGGGTAGACTAGCATAGCTGGACACCTGCAGGACCAGCATACATTGTGTTTTGGATGCTGGTATGATGGTCAGCAGCAGCAGGAGATGTGAAGCTGATCACCACTACAACAAGCATAGGTGACCAACTAAACCAGCGATGAACAGCATAGACCAGCATTTTAGGTTCACCTTATGCATCAACTTTTGACCGTGTCATCTATTTTTATTGTGCAAGGTTCATGACGGAAACAATCATTGGTTTCTGTGTCCTCTCCTCTTACCACCAGACCCGGATCTGGCGGGTTTTGTTCTGTTCTCTTCTCTCTGTGCCCTGTTGGTCAGTACACACTGACCATGTCCCTCTGGCATTGCACATTTTACAGCCACATGGCTATATTCATATAGTCCAGGAATATATATATATATATATATATATATATATATATATATATTTATACCTCATGGTTGTGATGTCACAGCCATGAACACATTTACATATGCTTGCCTACATCAGTTCAGCACACCCTGTAGAATTTTGTTCAAACTTAACAGTTTTGCTTTGTGCATTTCAGGCTCGAAAGATTTTGGTACATGCCTCTTTTACTTGTGATAGTGTCAGCCAATCAGAAAAGAGGTCATTTACATAGACATAGGCACTCTAACTAAAACAGGCTGTTCATTTATAAGGAATAAAGAGAGGCTGGAAAACCTTGGGTGAAATGAATTACCTGCTAACTGTTTTTGATACGTTGATCCTCTCACGTTGCACTTGTGTGTACCAGTCTACTGACATGTTTTGTTGGTTTATAAGCACTTCCTGCACATTGCTTTGTACAACCCCAATTCCAATGAAGTTGGGACATTGTGTAAAATATACATAAAAACAGAATATGATGATTTGCAAATCCTGTTCAACCGATATTCAATTGAATACACTATAAAGACAAGATATTTAATGTTCAAATGGAAACTTTATTGTTTTCTGCAAATATTCACTCATTTTTAATTTGATGCCTGCAACACGTTGCAAAGAAGTTGGGACAGGGGCATGTTTACCACTGTGTTACATCACCTTTCCTTTTAACAACACTCAATAAGCATTTGGGAACTGAGGACACTAATTGTTGAAGCTTTGTAGCTGGAATTCTTTCCCATTCTTGCTTGCTGTACAAATTCTGATCATCAACAGTCCGGGGTCTCCGTTGTCGTATTTTGTGCTTCATAATGCGCCACACACTTTCAATGCAAGACAGGTCTGGACTGCAGGCAGGCCAGTCTAGTACCCACACTCTTTTACTACGAAGCCACGCTGTTGTAACACGTGCAGAATGTGGCTTGGCATTGTCTTGCTGAAATAAGCAGGACGTCCCTGTAAAAGACGTTGCTTGGATGGCAGCAGATGTTGCTCCAAAACCTGTATGTACCTTTCAGCATTAATGGTGCCTTCACAGATGTGCAAGTTACCCATGTCATGGGCACTAACACACCCCCATACCATCAGAGATGCTGGCTTTTGAACTTTGCGCTGATAACAATCCGGACAGTCCTCTTCCTCTTCGGCCCAGAGGACACGATGTCCAGGATTTGAAATGTGGACTCGTCAGACCACAGGACACTTTTCCACTTTGCGTCAGTACATCTCAGATGAGCTCGGGCCCAGAGAAGCTGGTGGTGTTTCTGGGTGTTGTTGATATATGGCTTTCGCTTTGCATGGCAGAGTTTTAACTTGCACTTGTAGATGGAGCGACAAACTGTGTTCACTGACAGTGGTTTTCTGAAGTGTTCCTGAGCCCATGTGATAATATCTGTTACAGAATGATGTCAGTTTTGAATGCAGTGCCGCCTGAGGGATCGAAGGTCACGTGCATTCAATGTTGGTTTTCTGCCCTGCCACTTACTTGCAGAGATTTCTCCAGATTCTCTGAATCTTTTGATGATATTAGGGACTGTAGATGATAAAACTCCTGAATTCCTTGCAATTGCACGTTGAGAAACGTTCTTAAGCTGTTGGACTTTTTGCTCACGCAGTTGTTCCCAAAGTGGTGAACCTCGCCCGTCCTTGCTTGTGAACGACTGAGCCTTTCAGGGATGCTCCCTTTATACCCACTCTTCCCTTTATAGACACTCACCTGTTTCCAATTAACCTGTTCACCTGTGGAATGTTCCAAGAAACTTTCCATTTGTTTATCCATTTGAACATTAAATATTTTATAGTGTATTCAATTGAATATAGGCTGAAAAGGATTTGCAAATCATTGTATTCTGCTTTTATTTATGTTTTACACAACATCCCAACTTCATTGGAATTGGGGTTGTACAATTGTTGTTCATTTACTGAATTTAGCCCATTTAAGGAAAAAAAAACATCAAATGTGGCCTGTGCTAAAGTTATGGCAGAAAAATGTTAAAATGGGGGGCGTTCAGCTTTTGCATATGACTGTCAGTGGACTTTAAATATAATAAAAATGTAAAATATGGACATTTTTCAAACTGTATTTAAAAGTAACGTGTCACTCTGTCTCTTCTGACTCTCTGTGTAGGTAATTTTAAAGGGCTGTGTAAACAGATTGACCACTTTCCTGAAGATGCAGACTATGAAGCAGACGCAGCAGAGTACTTCCTCCGTGAGTTACATATGAATGTGTGTGAATGTGTCCATCTATGTATGTTTGTGTGAACTGACCTATCCATGCTCTGTCCACAGATGAGTTTTGTTCGTAGCTTCTGTTGCGAGGTTGGACATGCTTTACAGAACGTTGGCAAAAAGCTCACTTAACCCAATGGCAAACTTGACTCATCCCAGTAGCGTAGTATTCATCATGGTTGTGATGTCAGGTGTATTACACAACATTCTGGAATATAACCATTCAAAACGTATAAACATTGTAATAGAAACATTTGTGTTTTTGTTCTGACTTTGTTGACAAAAATGTTATTGTTTATTGTTATTACCATATATCTGTTTTTGTTTACATTGCTGTAAATTGTTGTAAACATACTATAACATGTAATATGTAAATATACTATAAACTATAATAGGATTAACAAAACACATTTGAGATATTCTGTGTATATACAGTATAAATTATAGTGAATATACAGTTTTTATTAAACATATTTATAGGTCTAATTTTTCCAGCTTACTACTGAAAGTGTACAGCACAATGCAGCCACATCATACTAATCTAGTGGTGCAGGTGCAGGTGCTATATTACTGTCATTTACTGTAAATATGGTTCAGTAAATGACCAGTAATTTACTGTAATTCTACAGTTGAGTTGATGGCCCAAACTGGAAGCCTAGATCTAATAGTTACAGTTAACGGCTAGTTCTGTCAGTAAACCTTTTGTCAGCAGGAAGAACCAGATATCCTCACATGTTGCCTACTGTACAGTTGCCCACAGCTCCAACTAGTGGATTTATTAGTCAACTAGTCTATTCACACTGTATTACGCAGTGAATCTACTAATGATCACTGCAGTTTCTCACTAGACCGAATGGGATTTTTGCTTATGTTCCGTAAAACTTCTCCAGCCTCGCAGCAGTTGCTGCTAAAGTACATGTTTTTGGGTGGATTGTGGACAGGTCAGTTTGCAGGTATGTTCAATAGAGAGAATGAAAGATGAAGATAAGTAATGTGGGGGAAAGGTCAGAAGGGAGCAAGGGACATGGAGAGGGATGAATATATGAGAAGAAAGATGTATGGGACAAGAGAGAGGAGAGGAAAAGCATATTTAGGAAGTAAGAAGGAGAGGGCCGGCCTCCTGCTCCCCAATTAGGCCACTTACTTCTATAAATATTTTACTTTGCGCCTATATAGGTCAAATCTCTCCTTCACCCCCCGCCTCCCCTAGCAGCCAACACACCACACACGGTGTTTGACCACAGAGAGAGAGAGAGAGAGAGAGAGAGAGAGAGAGAGAGAGAGAGATAGTGAGGGAGACAGTGAAGATGAAAAAGAGACACGACAGAGGTTAGAGATAGTAAATGAGCGAGAGAGATAGTGAGGGAGAGAAAGAGACAGAAGAAAAGACACAGAGAGGGAGAGAGAGATGGAGTCAATGAAAGAGAGAGAGAGGAGATAAAAAGAGAGGGAGTGAGATAGAGAGAGAGAGAAACAGAGAGAGCGAGATTGAGAGTATAGGAGAGAGAGATTGTGAATGTGAGAGAGAGACACAGAGGTTGATGAAGACACAGAGAGAGAGATAGAGAAAAAGAAAGGAAAAAAGGAAAGATAGTGAGAGACAATAGAGAGGTGAGAAAAGTACAAGAATATATAGAGAGGGGATATGGAGAAAAGTATGAGAGAGAGAGAGAGAGAGAGAGAGATGTGTAAGAGTATGATTGACCTCTGAGAGGAAGATGAGTAGGGAGAGAGGTGAAAGAGAGATTTGAGATGCAAAAGGAGAAAAACACAAAAAAGGACAAAGATCTAAAAAGGGTTCCTCTAGCTTCTCTTTGACTCACCTCTCTCTCTCTCTCTCTCTCTCTCTCTCTCTCTCTCTCGCTCTCTCAAGGCTAATTATACAGTCTTATTAACCTTTAATTTTTTTTTTTATTATTATTATTTGAGAGTTAATTTAAGACCATAAGTAGTTACAAGTAATTAGAAGTGTTTTTTTTTTCATTTCTCTCTACACACAATACATTTTCATCAAAATCATATCATAGTGAAAGGGCATATTTTCTACTCACAAACAGTCTTATTTAAATGAGCTAGAGTAATAAAAAATATATATTGATTGACGCCGTGCTTCTGTTATCAGCAACAATAAATGCAACCTCTTAGGGTTAAACTCCAACTGTTCCATATGAAGAGGAACCAGATTCATGGCATTGATTTAGTGCAGAACAGCAGGCGTTATTCCTTTCACCATTGTCTTGTTTAACCAAATGAATTAACAATGTAAATGTATAGGCCACTTGCACAACATGTAGTTGCTAGCTTGATCTGGTTTCTCTCTCTCTCTCTCTCTCTCTCTCTACTCTCTTCAGCTCTTCAGGCTCCTCTACAGTCAGATCAATACACATTGCCCATGCATATATATCAAATTCCACTGTTACCATGGCAATGTCTCTGCTGTGATATCACTGGATGAATAATGGTACTTCATTTGGGTTAATGATGTCACCTAGTAGCATGATATTCTAAATGATGTAAAGACTTCTTAAAAGGCACGACATGTGCAGCTTCAAAGGCCCATCGTTACACAAGCCACAGATTATGAGCTCCCCCTCCATTAGAGCCTTTGATGAAGAGTTATAAAATAACCTTTATACAAAACAAAGCTTGTGAATGAATAGACGTCCCCATTGCTATTGTGCCCGATTCCCAAACCCCACAGAATATAGAACAGCAAGAGATTGTACCGACAGTGACATCATTCTGAATGCAAATGAGAGAGAGCGAGAGAGAGAGAGAGAGAGCATGATTCTGACACAGATACATGTGTGAGAATTATATGTAAAACATAATGGACTGTGCGCTCAGAGAGGCAGTTGTTTTATTTAGCATGGCGAGAGAGGAGCCGAGTGTGGGCTGAAGGCATGAATGCAGCCCTGGAATAAAATTTTCAACTTTAACCCATTCAGACTCAAACTGGCGCAATTGAAACGCTTAGTAATCGAGTGCTACCCATCATGTTACATTAGCTTTAGGTTAGCTTTGGTGAATGTAGTTCATATTCACTAACTTATTTCACACTTTGAATTTGTGCACTGTAGCCAGAGCCGGTCTGGCCTTTCTAGGGCCCTAAATTCTTCAAAGGGGCCCTCCAACCTGAACCAGAGCCATGTAAACCAATTGCGAATGCCACACTACAATTCCACTACAATCCTCTCTCCTTTAACATTTCAGGCTTATTAAATAATGAGGCTTTTTATTCAGTAACTACACAGACTTCAATGTAAAAATGACTGAAGTATTCTTAGGTAATAGAATTGTGTAATACAACTTTGAGCCCACAGCTATTTAAGGGGTTAAAACAGTTTGCTCTAACTGTTGCTCTAACTGACAGAGGTACAAACACATAATATTTATCAATCAATCAATATTCACTCCTCTACTGACAAATGTAAGCATAGCACCTGATCATTTAAAAAATTGATTGCAGAGTGAAAATTTTATTTAAATTTTAGTGAAACTATTCTACTTTTGCTAAAGATTTCCTGCTAGAGATGTGAGAAATGCAGCTATAATGTTAGCAGAACCAAGTAAATCTGCATTTTCATTTATATTATATTTCTAGCCTACACTAAGACATTAGTACATTCTGAGACATATTTACAGCCAAGATGGTAAAACCTCACTTGAATAAAGGTACGAAACTGTGACTGGGGCAATATCCCACTTGTCACCCTCAAGGTACATCTCAGTACCTTAGGTGAGGGAACATAACTATCATAATCCATTGAAATTTTCAAAGTTATTTTGACCCCATCTCGTCCACGGCTTGTTATTTTATTGTTGGGCTTTAAAACATTAGGTTATGAAAAGGTATTATGTACAAGTACATAATTTGTAGTGTTTGTACCTTGATGAATGAGAATTGTACCTGCACAGAACCTTTATTTCTAACAGTGCATTGCACAGCACTGTCGATTAATGTCAATGTGATAGTACCTTACAATCTGATGGCTTAAAATTCTGCCTTTTATTCATGCATAAGAGTGATGTCACTGTGTGCAGCTCAGAGTTTCTCAATTTGTGAAGTGATGTCACAAAGGACAGTGTTATTTTTTATTGGACATTGATTTAATTAAATGGTAAATGGATGTGGTTTAATGCTGCTAACCATCGTTTCACTCAGTAAACGGCTGTGCCAGTGGTGATGTATTAGCGCAATAACTGTGTTAGAAGTGGAATGAATGTGCTCCGGACTCCTTAGAGTCTCCGTCGCCATGGTAACGCTTAGCCATCCGGAGACCTAGATGAATGCTTTACTCTGGATCCCACACCCACACCCACTGTCCGTGTTCATGTTGATATCAGTCAATATTGGATGATTTCTGTCTCAATCTCTCTCTCTCTCTCTCTCTCTCTCTCTCTCTCACACTCTCTCTACTTAGCTCTCTATTCCTCCTGTCATGTTCTATATCTGTCCTTTTTCTCCCTCTCTCTCTGTTTTTACTTCTCCCCTTTTTTCCCCTGGTTTTCACTCTGGTGGTGTGATTATATAAAGAAGCAGATGTTCTGTGTGAAGGCACAGCACCTCTGTATGTGTGGGAGAAGGTTAGGAAAGTGGGCCAGTATATCATCCTGTTTATATCACATCACATCATACATATATGCATATTGTAGCATCAGTGCAGAGTAAGATACAGAGGAGGCCTTGATTCCACCTAAAGAAGTGCTCATTATTAAACATGAGGGCAGAAAGGCACATACAAAGCACTGAACTCACAGTGGAGGTCATCTCTAGCCACAGGCTTCAGCCTCCCTGTGACCAAACTAAATCCACCCACTTCCCAGAACAACACACACCCCACATACCTTTAACTGAAGAATAACAACCTAAGAAACATTTAGGACCCTTTTTCAGAGGGCACATGGCTCCCATGGTGTGGCCATCATCATGCCCACGCTGCACATGTGTCTAGAGGCCAGCAGCAGCCATTAGTGGGCCACTACAATATACTTTCGCTCAGTATTTTCAGTGTTCACACTTTCGGTTTATTAGTTTCCATTCTTTTCAGGGGACGCGCTTTCAGTCGTTCAAAGAAATCTGCAGGGTCTTAGTTAAGTCTTGTTCTAAGTTCAGTCTCAGAAGCTGGTTACATTTTACACTTCTCATTAGTCTGCAAAGCTTACACTGCAAAAAAATCATATCTTGTCAAGTGAAGTTACATTAAATCTAGCTAATATATTTTGAGGTGGTTGTGCACCTATAAGAGTATTATTATATTATTATTATTACTTATTTCTAGACATTATTTACTTATTTTAAGTAATTTTATTAGGTAAAATGATCTAACTATACTGGCAGATAATTTTACTTGTTTCAAGCACATTTCTTAAAACACACTAAATTATCTTAATCAAAAAATGATCTTAAATTAAGCTTACAACAATCTCAATAGGAGAAATATTACATTTATTGAGTATATTTAAGATGATTTTAGTCGACAAAATACCATTTTTTGCATTATGCTCCACATCTTAGATGTCCAGTTATATTGTTCTAGTGCAAATGTTCTTCCTTTTTGTTTCTATTTCCTTTTCTCTACCACATCTTGTTTCTCGAGTTAGTGCCTTCAAACAAAGTATCTGAAATGGTTTAGTTGAATAGATTATGGAGTATGTCTGTAACAAAACTAAAGCATATTTCTGAAACATTCATTCTAAGAATGAACATGAACAACAAGTGAAAATGCATTTGATTCATCATACAAGAAGAAACCAAGAGTCCAATTTGTGGCTATGAATAGCAGAAACCAAGACAATACACAGACTGGACAATTCATTTGTGGTTAAAGGACCTGAGGCGATTTCCAGAGGACATTATTTAGACATCAGTCATGGCCTTAAGGGGCCTCACAGCGGACTGGATTTGTGAACACATCCAGAGGATTATATAGCAAATACCCTCAATGAATATAGGACACAGCTTCCTGGTCCTGCCTTCCTTTACCTGCTGTAGAACTTGCTAGGATAACCTAGCTTTCAGCAAACTATTAATGAAGAGGTTTTGCTTCAATGAAACGGTGAACGGTGGATTAATTCTTCATAATGGCATTGACTCAATATCATATTATGCAGATGACTAATGCTGAATCAGCCTAATCACAGTTAGGACTTCCAGGGTGGAAAAGTTCATTTTGAATGTAGCCTATTAAAATTGCAGGGACTCTTTTGGATTTGAAATATGCAGTAGATGAGGTGCTCATGGACAGTGCTGTAGTTGAATCTGTCATCTCTCTTTCAAATTCAGATTTCACATTCAGTAAGCTTTACAGTACCTGGTCGCTTTATTAGAAACTCCCCTCTTGAAGCTCCACCTTGTTGGTGTTCTGTTAGAGACCGTAGGCCATTTGCTGATGCACTGATTTTGTTAGCTGTCATTTAGCCCTTCATCAATAGACAGTTTCTGACCAAAGAGCTGATCTTGTTGTATCTGATAAACAGCACTGATGTGGTCAGTGATGAATGGGTAGAAAGCTGGGTCAAATTGGCATTATTATGTAGATGGACATCATAAAGCATGCAATGAGAGAATGAAGGTTTTCACTAAAGTAGCCAGTGCAAGGATGAGTGACAGTAAAGCGTGTTTCCAATAAAGTGGCCAGCGAGTGGATGGGTGTAAGTAAAGGGCAGGAGTTTTTAATATAATGGTCAGTGAGTGAAGGTGATTCTGAAGGAAAATGACAGAATATACAATATATATATATATATATATATATATATATATATATATATATATATATATATATATATTCTCTCTCTCTCTCTCTATTATATTTTTTTAATAGTCATTGAGAAAAAAAATATTTTGCATAATTTCTTTGTTTCATAATTTCTTTCCAGTCTCTTACGGTAATGATATTGTAGCAGTGCCTCTTCTGCTATATATAAAGCACACTGTTTAGGCCATTGCAGCACTTAGTTATTGTTCTGTCACCTCAAGTTCAGTACAGCCTGCATGCCATGTATTTTTTCAAATGAAGAGCTTCATTTAGCTCTTTGCAGCATCTCCTGCTGCATTCTTTACCATCATCTCTGCAATATAATGCAGTTTAAGTGGCTTGTAAGTGAGTTAAGGTGTGTTAAAGCAAAAGGTCTCTGACTGGTTTGTTGAGCAGCAGCACTTTTATCCAACGTCACTACCGTCTATGTGATACACATAACTTGGATTTATTAGCTAACTGCACTCACATATAGAGCATTGGCTCATCAATGTCTGATAAAATAAAACTAAAAGCAGAATAAAATGCTGTCAGTTTGTAAGTCTCACATGCAGTTAGCTTATGAACACTGCCTGAGTGTCTCATGCTGTGGCGTTGAAGCTTGAGAAGAATCTCACACATATTTGTTTAAACAAGCTTGTTTCGTTAATAAATTGATTCATAGCATTTAAAAATCCTTTTTGACTATCAATTTTCAGTATATCTGGTTTATGATCAGTGCAGCTACATCGGGAGGACTGATGGTAGAACTGAGTAATGTCAAACAGAAGAACAGTGCAGAAGGAAATTTTGGAATGTAGGCTGCGCTTCGTGCCCACTCCCCAAAAGAATGAATCTGATGATTGTGAGCGCATTGAAAGCGCAGGTATGAATTAACACAGCAGGATGCTGTGGCACAATACCAATAAAAAACATAGAGCCAATCAGCGAACAGTTACATTTTTACATCAACGGTTCTGTGGCTAAAATGGGTTAAAATGGGTTTTAAGCGTAACCATGTCCTTGTGAAAAAGCCACTGGAATGGTTAACTTTCGTGCTCAGAACCTTTTTGCCCTGCAGTGGAAAAGAGGCCAAAATTAGTGAAGGGCCTGTTATCTGAGGTTAAGGATGCTGAAGGCAGGGTTGACTGTTGCAGCAGCCATTTTCTTTACTTTTCATACCAAAACAACCAAAACGTAGATTCTGTGCTTTTCTCCAAACTCAGCTTTTCAGCTCCTCAGTCTTTTCTTCTTCTACTGCTGCTTGTCCCTCTCTCCTCTCTGTTCCCTCTCTGCCTTTCCTAAAAGTCACTTTTGAGCACCTGAGCTGAGAGGGAAAGAGAGCTCATTGTTCCGCCTCCCCGGCACTAAACCTGCTCCGCAGCTCGGCTGCCCGAGCCAAAACGCAAGGCAAGCCAAAGTAGCCTCGCCACAGGACCAGAGGTGGTGCCTAGGAGGCAAGGGTAGGCACTTACACGTCGTCCCCAACTCACTCATGGTTCTCTTCTCTCCGTCGTCCACACAGGGCTTCATCCTCGTTTGGGGTTCGGGCCATGCCTTTCTGCCGGCTCTCCTGGTCATCATTGGGGCCTGGGGGATGAGCACATGCTTTAAATTCAGACACATTTAAGTGCATGTTGTGATCGCATCGATGTTCATTTTGCACTGCACCTTTGCTTATTTAGTGATTTGAGTGTAAGTAGTCAAACTCCATCCATCCATCCATCCATCCATCCATCATCTTCCGCTTCTCCGGGGTTCGGGTCGCGGGGGCAGCATCCTGAGCAATGAAGCCCAGACCTCCCTTTCCCCAGCCACTTCCACTAGCTCCCTGGGAGGGATTCCGAGGCGCTCCCAGGCCAGCTGGGCGATATAGTCACGCCAGCGTGTCCTGGGTCTTCCCCGGGGTCTCCTCCCCGGTGGACTTGCCTGTGACACCTCCCAAGGGAGGCGTCCAGGAGGCATCCTAACAAGATGCCCGAACCACCTCAACTGGCTCCTCTCGACGTGAAGAAGCAGCGGCTCTACTCCGAGTCCCTCTCGGATGACCGAACTTCTCACCCTATCTCTAAGGGAGAGTCCAGCCACCCTGCGGAGGAAACTCATTTCAGCCGCTTGTATTCGCGATCTCGTTCTTTCGGTCATTACCCAAAGCTCATGACCATAGGTGAGGGTGGGAACATAGATCGACCAGTAAATCGAGAGCCTTGCCTTATGGCTCAGCTCTTTCTTTACCACAACAGACCGGTAAAGAGCCCGCATCACTGCTGACCCAGCACCAATCCGCCTGTCAATCTCCCGCTCCCTTGTACCATCACTCGTGAACAAGACCCCGAGATACTTAAACTCCTCCACTTGAGGCAAGAGCTCATCCCCGACCCAGAGAGGGCTCTCCACCCTTTCCCGCGTGAGAACCATGGCCTCGGATTTGGAGGTACTGATCCTCATCCCGGCCGCTTCACACTCGGCTGCAAACCGATCCAGTGAAAGCTGAAGTTCACGGCCTGATGTCCCCAATAGGACCACATCATCTGCGAACAGCAGCGATGTGACCCTGAGGTCACCAAACCGGACACCCTCCATCCCCTGACTGCACCTAGAAATTCTATCCATAAAAATTATGAATAGAATCGGTGACAAAGGGCAGCCCTGACGGAGTCCAACTCTCACTGGGAAAAAGTCTGACTTACTGCCGGCCATGCGAACCAAGCTCCTGCTTTGTTTGTACAGGGCCTGAATGGCTCGTAGCAAAGAGCCATGTACCCCGTACTCCCGAAGCACCTCCCACAGAATACCCCGGGGAACACAGTCGAATGCCTTCTCCAAATCCACAAAGCACATGTGGACTGGTTGGGCAAACTCCCATGAACCCTCGAGAATCCTGGAGAGGGTAAAGAGTTGGTCCAGTGTTCCACGACCAGGGCGGAACCCGCACTGCTCCTCCTGGATCCGAGGTTCGACTATAAGCCGGACTCTCTTCTCCAGTACCCTTGCATAGACCTTACCAGGGAGGCTGAGGAGTGTGATTCCCCTGTAGTTGGAACACACCCTCCGGTCCCCCTTTAAAGTAGTCAAAACTACTTTAGTAGTTTTAAGTAGTCAAACTTTCAATCATAATTGGTCAAAAGACAGAAGAATAGCAAATTAAAGTCTCTCTCTCTCTCTCTCTCTCTGTCTTCGTATGTTCACCCCCCTCCTCCAGCTTCTTATGAAACTATGTTGGGCCCTAAACATCATGCTACAAAGCTGTGCATGTGTATTTTAGCATCGCTGGATGCCTCGCAGGTGTGTGCTGAGCGCATTTATGTGTGTGTGTAGCAGTTTCACCATCATTGTGACCACCATCACGGTGGGTGTGGGGGGCTGATTTGCGCTGAGTCTGATAAAAAAGTGAAGGGGGGGGCTGCTTAGCATCTCACAGATAATACCAGCTGACTGCATCAATGAAGAAGGGCTAAAGAGAGAGAGATGGGGAGAGAGAGAGAGAGAGAGAGAGAGAGAGAGAGAGAGAGAGAGAGAGAGAGAGAGAGAGAGGGAGGGAGGGAAATGGGGCCAGGGCTGAGGTCACCTTAATATTTAATCAAATCCACCACCTGGAGCTTTGACATGCGAGAGAGGGAGAGAGAGAGCGGGAGTGAAGGAATGAAACAGAAGGAGGGTGATGGTAGCAAGGTTATGGGCTTTCTGGAGGTAAAACGATGCTGACTGGAGGAAATTTCAAAGTGAAGAAAGACAAAATAGAACAGAAGTTATAGGACTAGTTAGAGGAAAGTTTTTAAATCGTTTCTCTCACCGTCCCTGCCCTCTTCACCTAAAACACTCCTGCACACGCATTATAAAAGTGTGAAAGTGCATTGTGTCCCATTAACCTGAAGAAAACTTTTGGATTCATATGAATCTGAGATCCATTCTAATCAAATATACTAATAACCAATATAGCACAGAACTGTGTAAAGTCAGAGAGCCCCCTTCACCTGTGACTGAAACGTACCTAATAGCATGTAATACCTCCATGAGCACAAATAACAGCTGAGATTCGATTTGGCATGGATAAGTTTCTGGATATGGTGACATCAATTTTCAGCCACTCTTGCATCAAAGAATTGGGCAGTTCACCCAGATTTGGTGGATGACTTCCCTGGAGTCACTTGTTACTTGTTGTTCCAGGTAGTTCCACAGATTTTCAAGAGGATCCAAATCTGGGGATGTTGTGATGTTGTGGAGTGTTCTTTCAGCAATGAGTAGTGAAGGACCTGTGTTGATTCCTTGAAGCAATACTTGCCTGGAATCGAAGCGATTTTTATTCTGGTGGTCCCTGTCTGTCAGATTACTCTTTCAGCCACAATTCTGACAAGAATTTCCTGTAGACTGTGATTTTTGCCACTGCCGGTAGACCCGTATGATCATACACTTCAATACACTTGCAAATTTAACTACTTCCTTCACACTATGGCCTTTCGCACACTCAAATGTAATCACTTCTTTTTGATAATCATTAACATCTGCTTTGCGACCTATTTTCCACACACAGATCAAGACATTCACTGCATTGTACCACCTCTTCTCAATCTATGAATCCCATCGCACACCCTGCAGGTATTCATAGCCTAACCATCCACATGCAGCGCCATCTGCGGGAGCCTGAAGTCATTTCCTCCTTAAACATGCAAGGTGACTAATTATTTGTCAGATGAGCCTAGTTCCTCTAAAAAGAACTGAATCTCTAACAAAGGAATCAAACTGCAGTCAGTGGTATCATGGTGAATTATGATTCAGTTATAATCAAATAGAATGCACCAAATGCACTGAATGAGTTCTACAAGAACACCCCCTCAACACAACATGTAATTTGACTGTGGGGTATCCAAACCTTTGGATTTTGCATTTGATTGTATATCTTATATCTAATTTATATATATATATATATATATATATATATATATATATATATATATATATATATATATATATAAAACATATCTTCTGTGTTAACAAGCATGTAATCCAAGCTTGTGCATTCAACTCTATGCACTATATGCTTATATTTTATCACTGCTTGTACATGTATTTAATTTGCTTGTGTGTTGTGTCCACTGTCTGTATGATTTCATTGGAGAATGTGACCTCGAGCTTGAGAAGCACTGTATAGTCTTAACCCTCTACCTCATGCATTATGATAGCTATTTTTTTTAAATCATTTTCTTGCATTTGCTTTTCTTGCATTCACTTTTTTGATTAAACAGTGCTTGATTATTAAATTACATAATTATAAAATTATATATAATGATTAATAATAATCGGCCCTGAATATTTCATTCAAAAACATTTTTAAAAATGTGTGCAGGGGTCCTTTTGGAGTATGTTGCCTTGAGGCAACGTTGTGACACAATGGGAATAAATGATATAGAGCGGTATTTCCTGAAGTGGTGAGACCTGGCTTATGACTGACTAAATGAATTTCATTTTCACACAGTGTTGCTTATAGGAAACAAACACATTTCTGCAAATGCTCATAGAAAAATGAGTATAACTGATTGTTGAAACAGAGGTTTAAATATGCGCACTTAGAGACAGAATGACCCAGTACATGCTTTTTGTTGACTTACTCAAACTCTTCCCTTTATTGTTAACCTTTATATATATTTATATGATATCTTTAAATATGTATTATTGTAAAGTGAGTGTTTGTTGCCCTGAGGCAACATCGTGCAATAGAGGGTTAATGTTCCAAACTGATTTTCAGATTTTGGGAAACGTTTGCTTCAAAACAGTGAGATCTAACTGCCATGTGGTCATGATGGAGCCTCAGTTCTTGCCCTAAAATGCACTGGTAAGGGTAAAATAAGGCTCCACCTATAGACTAAAACTTTTTGTGTATCGGTACAGACACAGAAAAGAAGTTTTTTAAAACATTGGGATGATTTTGTATATATTTATCTTATTACTATCTCATTTAATATCTTGGGATTAAATAGACCACAGCATAATACTTACAAATACCTAAGATCTGAATACCTAATATTTTCTTATTGTTTTTTATCTGTGGGGCCGCAGTTTAAACTAACGGAATGTCTCTCTCTGTGTAGTGATCTCACTTTTTACAGCAAGTAATGAGTAAAGTAAAATTACTGCAGTTTGGGTGAAGTAATTAATCATTTTAGATCTATTCCAACACTGTGCCAAACACACATACACATACATTCACCAGCTCACATACACTCACCAGCCACTTTATTAGGTACCTTGCTAGTAAAAGGTTGGACCCCCTTTTGCCTTCAGAACTGCCTTAATTCTTCATGGCATACATTCAACAAGGTGTTGGAAACGTTCCTCAGAGATTTTGGTTGGTTATTTGAGTTACTGTTGCCTTTCTATCATCGCAAACCAGTCTGCCCATTCTCCTCTGACCTCTCACATCAACAAGACATTTTCGTCCACACAACTGACCACTCACTGGATATTTTCTATTTTTCGGACCGTTCTCTGTAAACCCTAGAGATGGTTGTGTGTGAAAATCCCAGTAGATCAGCAGTTTCTGAAATACTCAGACCAGCCCATCTGGCACCAACAACCACGCCACGTTCAAAGTCACTTAAATCACCTTTCTTCCCCGTTCTGATGCTCGGTCTGCACTTCAGCAAGTTGTCTTGACCACCTCTACATGCCTAAATGCACTGAATTGTGGCCGTGTGAATGGCTGATTAGCTATTTGTGTTAACAAGCAATTGAACAGGTGTACATAATAAAGTTGCTGGTGAGTGTACACATTCACACATACACATATACACTTATGTATACACACTTACACAATGTTGCAAAAGAATTTAATCAGATTGAATCATTATATTGATTTGAAATTTCTTGATGTATTGAATTATCTCCTATATCAGAATCAATTGCACACACACACACACACACACACACACACACACACACACATACACACGCACACACACACATGCACACACACATACAAACACACACATGAACTGTTAACCTATTGGAGGGCAGTTTTGAGGGGACAGAACACTGCACCCCTCCAACAGCAGATAAGACAGCTGATTGATGAACAGATTACAGGAGAAGGAGACAAAAAAAAGGGTAGCAGAGAGAGAGAGAGAGAGAGAGAGAGAGAGAGCATGAGGCTTCACCGAAGGAGAGATACTTTGATAAAGGATAGAGCGATAGAGGAAGATTCTGTAGGGAGATAGAGAGGTATGTAGAGGACAGAAAGGAGTGTCATTGCATTTGATAAGGGGGGAGGGGGCCTCAGAAGTTTGTGTCCATTCTGTCGTCAGCATTTTAGAAGTCACAGAAAGTGCTGAGGAGGTGTGTGTGTGTGTGTGTGTGCTTGTGGGTGTGAATGAGTATTGGTGTCTGTGTATGCAGGAAACAGAATTTTATGCAGACACGAGTAAAAGTTTAAGAGAGATGCTAATCAGCAGGACATGACAGAATCACAGTAGAATCACAGGAGAACGCTTCGTGCTGCAGCGCATAGCACCGACAGTAAAATTTGGTGGAGGAGGGATAATGGTCTGGGTCTGATGTTAAGAGTTTAGGCCCATTAGTTCCAGTGAAGGGTAATGTAATGTGCACAGTGAGCTCCATAAAGACATGGTTAACCTAAAACCACCATACACTTCTGTGATCACATGCGAAATCAATGCCTAACCTCACAAATGCTCTTTTGATTGAACTGACTCAGACACACTTCAAAATCTTGTGGAAAGCCCCCCAAAAAGATCGGAGGCTGTTATAGCAGGAAAGGGACAATTCCATGTCAATGCCTATGGCTTTTGAATGAGATGTCCAGCAAGATCATATTTGTGTGCTGCTCTGGTGTCCTCATAGTTTGGTCCAAAACAGTGAGTTTTGGCTGGAAAACACTGAGTTTGTGAAGTGTTAGGTAGCTGATCAGTTCATTAAATGATGTTGAAAGTTGTATTCCATTGAATACACAGTAGAGAGTAAAATTAGCTTTAGCTTCATGTTTGTCTGAGTTTGTCTGTGATGCTTACTATGTGCTACAGCTGCACTTTGTACTGTGTGCTGCTCTTCGAGACCCTTACTCTCTACCCTGCTCTCTGTACACCTCATAGTTCTTATGAATATATGTAACATTAGAGACAAACTAATTTGCATACTGATGATCGTCCCAATTGCTATTTGACTCTTTAAACTTTGGTGACTATTTGAAAACATTATGTTTTATCCCAGTTCTGTTTTCAGGTTACTAGTGCATTCAACAGTGTAAAAGTACAATATTTGTAAGAAAAAGAGCGCTTTATAGTATCCTCATCTAACGTTCTAGCCATTAGCTAACATTATCCCAAGTTAACACACTAGCCTCAAGCTAACATGCTAGTCATTGGATACAATATGATATGTTGTAAAGTTGAATCCCTAAAAATAATATAGATCAATATTACTTATAGGTAGTTGCCAGCTCCCTTCATGCTGTCAACATTACAGCAGCAATGATATGATATATCTGAGTTACATGTTCAATCTCATGTCCTGATGTTGTGTAAAGGCAAGCTTGTGTGTGTGTGTGTGTCTGTGTGTGTGCAGGAGCGGTGAGAGCATCCAGTATATTCCCCATCCTCAGTGTGATCCTGCTCTTCATGGGTGGTCTGTGTATCGCCGCCAGCGAGTTCTACAAGTCCCGTCACAACATCATCCTCAGCGCAGGGATTCTCTTCGTGTCTGCAGGTGAGGTGAATGTTCGTGTGCCTGTGTGTGATCCGGTTAAGGTGCTAGGCTCTCCACACCATGGTTATTAATTAACATTTTTTATGCAAGGGTCAGTTTCCCCCCGGAAAAAAGGGAAATTGTTCAATGAATGAATGAATCAAACCAACCAACCTTTAATTAAACTCTGAGTACTCTGAGGGTGACCCTCATTTGCGTTGTAGCCAAGCATTTAACAAAAGCAAAATTTTAAAAGAGTAAAAAGAGAGGTTTTACGGTAGTAAAAAATATAGCACCGAAAATAAATAAATGAATGAATAAACAAATAAATAAAGACCATAAAAGTTATTATTAATGAAAAATAAAATAAAACTAATGAAGTATCATTAAGACAAATAACATTAACAAATGAAATAAAATGGCTACGCACATCAGTAATAAAATAATTATAATAAAACATCTCAGTTTGAAAAAATTTATACAAACCAATACTTATAGGATAAATACAAACCAATACAATAGGATAATAGTAATGATAAAAATTAGAATGGATCGCTGGGTTGGCAAGCTGCTACCTTTGCTTGCTTAAATCTCTGATAAAAATCAAAGGTTCTAGCGTTGCAAATTAGCAGTAAGAAATATTGCAATTGGCATTTAATCCATCTCACATAGTGTGGTAACACAAAGAAGAGGTGAGCAATAATCAGCAGGTGTGTCCACATAGTTTTGGCCATACAGTGTATACAGCTCCAGAGGCTCAGACTGCGTAGCTGTTTAAAAACTCTACTTCCCATTGGACATGTGCGGATAGCCAATCAGGTTTCAGGATTCATACAGATCATGAAGCATTTATTCATGTTTTTCTCCCTCGCATATTTGTTCTTTTGATGCTGCTCTCCACCACAGAAATGCCCATTGTACTCCTGCATTCAAAAGTCTATCACTTTCTCACTTGACTCGTCATGTCCCCAGCTGGGAGAAGAGCAGTCTTAGTGTGATAGGACATTCAGTGTTCAGCACATTCTGATAAAGTCCATTCCCACCTAGACTTTTTCACCTGTGCTCACAGCAGGTACGAGCCTTTATAATGCTACTGTACAGAAAGGGCTTCAGTACGATATGTGCTCCACATAGAGCCTGTCATAAGCACCAGTCTGTTTATTTTTTGCTAGGCTGAGAGACTCCCACTGGGATTCAGCTCAAAAAAAGTGTCCCTGACACTATTTCTCTCCCTATCCAACATCCTGCCTTCAGAAATGCATCAAACGTAATATAATGCACTTCACAATACAGTACAAAGCAGCTGATGCATTGTATAACAGCACAATACAGTTGGTTTAGTATACAAGTGAGTGTTTAAATCTTTTTCACAGTAGCCATAAAATGCAATTCTGCCTGTTTTGGAGGATCCTTGGTTGAACTATGCCTTTCAGTGAAAATGATGGAATGTATTTAGATGATTTAAACGATTTGACACCTAGAAGTGAACTGTAGTCTCATCGTTATAGGTGAGCAGCTAAACTATAAAAGTGTTTTCATTGCATTTTTAAATGCTTTTTACTTATTGTGGTGCTTGTTTTTTTATATGAAGAGATCTGCAGTTGTGCTGTTCATTACATTTTGAGAAATGAATCCTATCGTTGCTCACTAGCAGCTCAACAAAGGGTCACAACATTTCACGCACTGTAACGGTGGGGAGCAATGAGGCGGACGCACATGCTGAGATAAGCGACTTTTATTATGGGCAAATCCAGGGTCATGGTCAAAACATTCCAGGTTCATATAGCTGACACGAAGAGCAGGAGGGACAGACATGACAAAAATGAACACAGAACTCCAAACAGCATAAACATAAAACAACCAGCACAATCAACCAGCACAATCAAGGGCTAACAAGGGATCACAAGACACAGGTGGAACCACAGGTGGGAACAATCAGGGGCGGAGTAACCAAACAAGGGGCCGGACTGGGATCAAAACTAAAAGCACGTGGACTAGACCAAAACACAACACGAGCACATGGGGGAGTGGGAGGAGCCAAGCGTGACATACATAGAGAGCCAACGGTGTCCTAGTTAACCTGATTTTATATATATATATAAAAATATATATGAAAAAAACATATCAGTCCATTTCCATTGCTGCTAAGGAGCCAAATGTCACCTAGATTTTGATTTGTGAGTATTAGCAATGTTAATGGTTTACCAATTAACTGATTAACAGTTAAACTACAAATACATAAACGTTTGACCAATGATTTTTATAAAAAAATTCATTTTATTTCCAAAAAACAGTATATATTTTAATAGGCTGGTTGTCTTTGAACTTGAGGACTGAATTTTGAATTGTACATGCGAGGGCGCAGGATCGCTTCTGGTAGCCCTGGTGTAGAACTCCAGGTCATATAGATCTGCAGGGTCAACTCCAACCCTCGACTCCTGCCACTGGAGTGGACAGTTGACTTCTTAACTTCACTTAATTTTGACTGAGCAACTGACAAAGGCATAAAGCAGAGGCTAAACAATCCTAAATATGGTTTACAGCACTATCACAACTTGGATATTTAGCCACAGTGCTAAGGATCGGCTACTCATTTAACACCATGCTTTTGTGAGTGTAGCCTAAAGCTATAGCCTGCAAATGTGTTTATTGGCTAATGGCTAGCTTATGTAATTAGACCCATGACAAAAAAATGCTTAAAAGTTGCAAACTACCATCTTTATGTTTTTTTATGTTTAACTCTTAACATGCCGGATTTATTTCACTCAATGGCTTACTATTCAGTAATTACAGGGACTTCAGCGCAAACTGGAGCTATTCTTAGTTTATAGAAGTATGTAATAAACCTTTGGCTTGTTAAGGGGTTAAATTGTCTCATATGAACTTCAAGCTAGCCTGGTCAAGCCATATATGTGGTAAATGAAAGATACAATACTGCCATATCTGTTACGTTAGGCCTATTTATTTCCATTCAGTAAAGCTTAAAGCTTTGTTTATATATTATATACATATTTTTTTAGTAATATCTTATTTAGTTTTGTCATGTAAAGAATAATCACTGACTAATAATAATTGGTTATTTGTTTTATCTTTAAGCAATAATGGCCTGATAGATGATTTCAGGCTGGACTTCACTTTGACTGACACAAGTGTAGGAGCACAGCTCTGATCCCAGATAAGCATGGTGCCACAAGAGCAAGCAGAAAGTTCTTTCCTGCTTTCTTAACAAGTGACCTTCATTTTACCAGTGAAAGTGCTTTGCAAACATGGTCTTATTTATGAGCACATGCTGGGGAGAAGAATGGGGTGATAGGAGTCGTATCCTTGGACCAGTTTGTTCAAGGACACAGTGACAGCTCTCTACATACAAGAGTCAGTTCCCCATGGAATCCACCTGGGATCAAACCTGCAATTCTCTGCTCATTGCCAACTGAACTTAATTACTGCAGCCTCTAACAGACAATAGTTTGGGCAGGGCTATTACATCAAAGGCATCTGTAGCATTTAAAGACTTTTTCAATGACCACATCTTTAACACCTGAAGACCTTTTCAAAGGCCAAGTCAGCAGCACCTGAGGCCTTTTTCAATAGCCAAATTTGTACTATCTAAATACTTTTTCCATGCCCACATTTATAGCATCTGAAGAATGTTAGATCACATTCATATCACTATCTTTCATCATTTTTTTTTAGATTTACACAAAACGCACCAGCCTCACAGAGTAGTGTTAGTCTGTTAAACCAAAACCTCCACTTGCCCATGGTCTTTTGACTTCTCTTCCTATTCTCAAACAATCTTTCTTTCTCCTGAACTGAACAGATTTTGCTGCAAAGCACACTTTAGACATATTTATCATCTCAAGCCTTATCCATTTAGCTTCCTATGAGACTGTAGATCAGTGCCTTGTATTCTGTATCATGACTGTAAAAGACACTTCATAAATGCATGGTTTGCATATGTTCTGACCCACTAACAGGTGTTAGCCACTATAGCTGATGCTGTCAACTTGTAACCTAACCCTGCCACCAGTGTCCTTCTCTCTGACACATTCTTTCTCGTTCTTTCACCCCAGGCCTGAGCAACATCATCGGGATGATTGTGTACATATCAGCGAATGCCGGCGACCCGTCCAAGAGCGACTCCAAAAAGAACAGCTACTCTTACGGCTGGAGCTTCTACTTTGGCGCCCTGTCATTCATCATGGCCGAAATGGTGGGGGTCCTGGCCGTCCACATGTTCATTGACCGGCACCGTGAGCTCCGGGCGGCCAATGCTCGCGCCGGCCGGGGCATCTCTGCCGGAAATGCGGACTACCTTCAAGGCTCGGCCATCACACGCATCCCCAGCTACCGCTATCGCTACCGGCGCCGCTCGCGTTCCTCAAGCCGTTCTACAGACCCCTCGCACTCCCGTGATGCCTCACCGGTGGGCCTGAAGGCTTTCGGGGCGCTGCCATCCACCGACATCTCCATGTACACGCTAGGCCGCGGTGGCGGAGACACACTTAAAGCCTCCCACGGGACACCCACGGCCACCTACAACTCGGAGAGGGACCATAACTTCCTGCAGGTCCACAACTGCATCCCGAAAGATGCGAAAGACTCGCACAGCAATGCAGCCAACCGTCGTACCACGCCAGTATGAGCGCCGCAGAGACCCACAGTGACTGGGAGGGGAACTGACTGAACATGGGCAAGAGATAGAGAGTGAAAGGAGAACCATAGAGGTGACAGAAAGGAAAGGGGGATGAATAATAAGAAGGACCGAGGACGAAAAAAGCTCTCTGAGTTGTGAGATCTTTACAACTATGATGACGATGATGATGACAAAGATTCTGAGTTTCCATGTTGAAAAAAAGTGAAAAAGTTGAAAAAAGTCCAAAAAAAGAGATAAAGAAAATGCATGATTTTTCCCATCTACCGTAATTTAACAAGTTTTAAACCATGTTTCTAAAGAAGTGAAGAGGAGCGAAAATGGGGAGAAAGGTAGCGAGAGAGAGAGAGAGAGAGAGAGAGAGAGAGCAGGAGGGTGCTGTAAGTGGCGTGAGTTTTAAAAGGTTTCTATTTTTTTGACTCTCTTCTCGGTCTCCATGGCGACGCGCGTCGCCGCCCCTCCTCCCCGCCCACCTCTCTCTTTACTTCCTGTATGTATCCATCTCATTCTTTTGCGCATTAATACTGTGAAGCATTGTGGCCGAGGTGTTACCCAGGGCAAGAGACGAACCCGTGCCCCAGCCACAACTTATAAGTTAATATATGTATTAATTATATATGAATATATAAAAATATATGTTAATAAACCACAGATAGACTTCCCTGACGCAAGGACAAAAAAAAGACTTGAAAATAAAAATAAAAAACAATGAAAAGTCAATAAAGTCGTCATGGAAACAAAAGAAATGGGGAAAGGATTTTATTGGAGTCGGGAAACAAAAAGTAATGACATTTTTGTAAACAGAAAAATAATAACAACAACTGGAATCTGTCTGGTTTTCTTTCCCAGTGGTCCTTATTCGCAAAACATCAGTGGGGCCAGCTGACTTCGTTCCTGTGTACTGCCTGGTGTGGTGACCATAACCAATCAGTAATCTACAGTCAAGTCTATTAATATTTGTTCATCAACAAAGTTGTATATGAAATATGAGGTTTTCTACTTTCAGCTTTAATTTGAGAGTATTTACGTCAAAATTAGGACAGTAATATAGGAATTGCAGCCATTTTCATACACAGCCCCTGATTTTTAGGGGCATGAAAGCAGCTGGACAAATTAACAATCGGTCACTGTTAATACTTGGTTCAAATCCTTTGCCATCAGTGGCTGCCTGAAGTCTGGAACCCACAGTCATCACCAGACAGTGGGGTTCTTCCCTGGTGCTGCTTTGCCAGGCCTTTACCGCAGCTGTCTTCAGTTCCTGCTTGTTTTTGCATTGTTCTACCCTCAGTTTTAATTTCAGTAAGTTAAACACATGCTCAGACTGAGGCCAGATGACTTGGACATTGCAGAACGTTCCACTTGTTTGGCTTGGGTCTTGGGTTGCTGTCGCAGTGCACACACAAAGTAGAACGTTTAGCACAAGAGAACCAGAACTGTGTCTTTTTTTCATCCACCATCAGTTCAGTACCAAAGGTTTGAGTGTTGCCTTCACTGATAACCTGTTCAAGATTAGTACTAACAAGACCTAATGGTACTTGGGGGGAGGGGGAGAAGGGGGTTCTTTGCTCTTCGAGGTTGAGCTTAAATATTTGTTCAGTTCAAATTTCACATTCAGCGCCCCCCAAATCCTCCCCCCCCCCCACTTTTAACACATTTTAATCTAGTTTTAATACTGGAGTCTCTCACTTGAATCGATTCAGGTAAGACAGATTAGCGCAGCCAAAAGCACTTGATTACATGATCAATTTGTTTATTGTATTTTTTATATTGTCTGTTTCATAAGTTATACAGTTGTACGTAAAAGTTTGAACACCCCGTGGTTAAATTATAGATCCTATTGATTTACTAAGTGAAAATAAGTTAGCACACAAGGAAACAAATGAAATGAGGCATTTAGTGAATGAATATTGTGAAAAAAAAAAAAACAGGCTACATTTTACAGTTCACTTTTTCCCAACGTCAGCAAATAAACCGTAATTGTGCATTAAAATGTGCAGCAGTGTGTTCTCTGTAGAGAGGGTGTTCACTTAATTTCACTTAGAACATCAACAAAAACATGTCATTTGAGCAAGGGTGCGTAAACTTTTGCTTACAACTGTATGTAACATGTTCTGTGTACAGAAACAAAGCTTTAGGATTAAACAGGGAAGGCCAATATCTGAGCACCAGCTTTGCTGCCCAAAAGCATTGCTTGATGAATAAACTTAAACCTAACTTTGGACTGCAGGTTATTATATCATTATTTTTATTGAATTTGTCCGTGATCTGATGGTGTCACTACGCTGTAATTTAACAGCTGCTATCATTAAGAAATATCAGGTTTTATTTGCCACTTTGGGTGATGACTGCTTGGGTTGTCATTTTCGGACGAACGTTTGTCAGCTTTGGATTCGAAACGATGATGTGGCTCGGGTGGGGTCAGCTCTGACAGAATTTAGCTGGGATCGGATCAGGTTCAGACTTTATAAGTGATGCTTTGTATCAGGTCTCACTGTATTCAGGTTCGGCCCAAAATTTCAAGCCTGATTAAAACCTCCAGATGGGGATAAAGTCACTAAGCGCTACTACATCACCACTACCTGGACCAGAAAGTATACAAGAACGCTTTTTGACATGTCACTTGCTAGTTTTAGTATTATTAAGGCAACATAAGCTAGTTAGCACATCTATCTGACTCAGCCAGGTGGAAAATAAACTAGGGCCAATTCTGTTAGTTCCTGTCTGGGTCAGTTCTTGTTTTTGAGTGTGCAGTGGAAAAATGCCATACACTAAACTACAATTAGATATCATTTGACTTCAATCAGGCTTCACATGACTGTATCTGTAATTGTGAAACTAGCTTTGATTCCTGCTCTCCTGGATAATTCTGAATTAGGCTGCAGCTGCTATCAGGAATTTGAACTAGTTGCTTTGTCTGCCTGATTTCTAAAGCTATGGGAAGATTGGTCCGAATCAGTATGTGGATTCCTACTCTGTCTTGGTAGGAACACAGAGAGAAAAAGCTGGATCTCAGGATATGTTGCTCTCCAACAAGTCTGAGAGTAAGTGGGAACATGTTAACTTCATAAACCCAACCAACGACCTCAATTTTCCATTTTTGGATGTAGTTGAGTTTCACCGTGGTAAGACCGGTTGCAAACAGCCTAAACGAAGAAAGAAGGCAAGCACATTCCACCTCGATTCATCATTTCATTTAGTAGAAGAAAATGGTGACATAGTTGAAACCCATTTCCACAAATTCCATTTTTTTTACAGAGGACTGCTATTTCCACCTTTATCCACCCTAAACCACTAAGACAAAATCAGCTCTCACTTTTCAGGGGAAGGATTCATTTACTTCAAATTCCATGGTATCCATATGGATATGCAGTCTCTTTCAATTTAAAGGGGAACTCCACCAATTGTTCACCAAAATTTCCACATAATTAAATGGTTGAAATGTCAACAAAGTCATTCAGACTGATTTGGCCTAAAATGCTCCATTCTAGAGAAACAGACTGAGCAAGAATTGTTCACAGTGGCGATGACAGGAACCAGTTGTTGGAAGACTTTAATGCATTAAAACACCTTCACAGAAAGTTACTACACAAATTGATTATTGGTTATGGCCGAAAAAGTTTATTTGAATCTATTCATGGCAGAAGGGTACATGTAGGGTGTTGTTAGGCAAAAACAGCCCTTGAATAAAACATATTTCTTCAGATTTATCTCTATTTTACCATCATCAACATTACATATCGCTGCTGTTGGAAGAAAACCTTGTATCTCCATTTAATGTTCAGTTTTGGACATAATTTCAAAGGACCTGTTGCCCTTTACATTGTTTGTACATTTCATGATGAATAGAGCAAAAGAAACGGCCCAGAATGACTTGGAAAGATGTCTGGTTCCATTGACTTGCATTAAAACTACAGTAAGTTTTTTCTTTCTCCTGTAAAGTTCCAATTTTGGAAATATGAGGTTTTCTTCCGACATCAGCGATAAAAATTTCAGAAGACACATGAAGGTTCACTGATTTTGGATTGTAAAAAAAATGCCTATTTGTGTTGTAGTCATGGCGACCCCTGGTTCCTATCTGTCACTTTATTTACAATGAACCATTTCACATCAAACCACTCTGAACAACTTTGTTTACATCTCAGGGACTGAATTTTGCTGAGCTTTTCAGTTGAAATTCCCCTTTAAGAAACCTCAAGATGAATAAAGGTTCTATATCAATTAAAGGTTTATCCACATATCTTACATCCAAGCCAAAAACCACTAACAAGGACATATTTTCTGTTTATAAATGTGCCACTTCATTTTAGGAATGATATAGGCTTTGGCAGAACTCGTCATGTCTGGAATCTACACTACTGATCATAAGTTTGGAATCATTATTTTCAATAATAAAAAATCTGTTGATATATGTAATAAATGGTCCTAATATTATATAAGCTACTGCAGAAAGCTGTAAAAATTAAGTAATTTCTATGTGCCTAGAAAGATGACCAGAGCTGCAGATGATTCCCTAATGAGCGAGAAAGCTGGTTCATGCTGAGAATGAAGAAGCATCCCTAATGACTCATATTTGAAAAGTGGTGAGCACATCTGGAGGCAAAGAAAAAGTGATAGAGAAATTACTGTAAATAAATGATTACAGTATATAATTTTTCACTTAGTCACTTTTTGTGTCCCAAAACTTTAAAATTTTGACTAAAACATTTTAAAATACCCTCTGGTGTCCAGCTTACACCATTTCAGTCTACACTATACTGTCATATGCAAAAGTTTGTGTGCACCGGTGAAAATAAGAGAACACATCCACTACAGAGAACTCACTTCGGCACATTTAAATGCAGAATTACTGTTTATTCGCTGAATTTAACATATTGCAGAAAAAACACATTAAATGTTAAAAGTATAAATAAAGCATTAAATGTTTTACTTTTTCCAACATGTTAAACTTGGCAGATATATAGAAATTGGGCTCTAGGATTAGAAGAAAAATATCATATTCAAGTGTGTTCTCTGTAGATGTGTTATCTTATTCATATCAGCCTAATATGCAGATTGTGTTTGGGGTGAAATGCTTCTTTCTAGAAAACCTAACTTTTGCATATGACTGTGTAAGAAATTATCAAATACAGTACCAATGACAATTAGTATGAGAAGTGATTCCAGACTGTTGAACAGTAGTGTTGGTGACTACAGTCTTAGAGTAATAGAGCAATTTATTAGTGCATAATTTCTCTTTACTTGCTGAGTCTGACATATAAAAAAATTAAAAAACATCAAATATAAAATGCGCCATTGTTTTTGCACAGGCCACATTTTATGGGTTTTTTTTCCCCAATTTTTTTTAATTCAGCAAATAAACAGTAACTGTGTGTTATGTGTGTTCTCTGTAGAGGATGTTTTACTTTCACAGTATGATAAGGGACAGCAAAACTTTTGCATGCAACTTAATGTGCACTTGTGTGTGGGGGGGTGTCTGTGTGTGTGTGTGTGTGGGTGAGTGGTGGAGATGTGCTACATATGCCCTCCTGGTTGATCACACTGCCCTGCAGGGAAACACATCAGGGGCTTTGATCCACACAACAGGAGAGAGAGAGAGAGAGAGAGAGAGAGAGAGAGAGAGAGAGAGAGAGAGAGAAACTGTGCCTGAGTCCCTGTGCTCTACAGAATCAGAGAGGGGTAAAATGGGTTGTGTAAAATTAGAAAACTCTCAGTCATAATGTCTGATGTGCCGCAAGCAAAAACAAAAATGGTGCAGAGCCTGCTGCTTTTGGATATGAAGGTGAGGATATTTCTGGCTTCTGACGTGTGGCTTATTTGAGTCAGGTCACCAACTAGTCACAGAGACATTTCTGATTTTATATGTCAAGAAACACAACTTCAGATATGAACAATGGTCATGCATGACGATGGGTGGGTAAATCTGCCAAAAACTAGTGAACATCACTGAAAAAAATTCCACTTTAATAATAGCATGGTGTCAGAAACCACATGAGCAGCTCTATTTTACTTAAAGAGCACATATACTGCGTTCAGTTGTGTATATTCTGTTTGTTGTGAAATCTACATGTGACATTTGTGTTTTATATACTAAACACATTCATCATTTATTTTCATTACCATTTTCTAACCTCTCCTCATTTCATATAAGAGATATATATATATATCTGGACCTTGACTCCAGTTTCCGGTCCTGAATCAATCACACTAATCAATTATAGCAACAGGTCTGTTAACTACCAGTCTTCAGTTTCCCTCCTCATTAACCGCACCTGACTCATCAGCTACACTGGGCTTCATGAACTCAATTCTGAATGCTGAATGAAGGAAGATGCTAATCTCTGCAGAGCTGGGACCTGGAAGGAACCCAGTTTGACATGCCTGCTTTAAAAGAGTAAACAGGCTGTTATATATATATATATATATATATTCATGATGCAGGGAAAGGAGTATAGTTCACAGAGGCTCACAAAGAATCGCAGGGACCATGACAGGGCAACTACATGTTATGTGAATCTGTGTCAAGTGAAAGCTGATTGGCTCACTAGTAGTCTCAGGGGCAGGACAACCATATACCTTAATTATGTTTATTAAAATAAATGTTTGAATATTCAATTTTCCTGATCACAAAATAATAATAACACTACTGAAACTTTACCAAATGTTTGGTATTGACTGTTTCGGAAGTGACAATTTTAGCTACTTTTGAGCAGAATTCAAAAATGCTAGCCAGTACCAGACTAGCCAACACAGCCTTGAAAAGATGCACACACATAAAATTGTAAGATTTTTCAGTAAAGCACAAAAAGTTGACTTAATTGTAGGAAATGCATTTCGGTAGTGACAATTCTTAATGTAACATGCTGATTTTGGGACACATTTACTTCAAAACAATGAGATCTAAGTCTAACTGCTCACCATGTGGCAACAAGGGACAAGGATGCAGTCTTAGTCTCTAATATGTAGGGATGTGGCTAAAATAGGGTTCCCCCTATAGACTAAAACTGTGGTACTGACATGAAACACCCCCCCAAAAGAAATACCTTATAAGTGATGACTTTGTATATTTTTAGCTTATTGCTATCTCACTTAATGCTCTGGGTATAATTACAGCACATATACACTAGATGACTTGTAATTAGCTTCAGTCTAAATAACGTTTTTCTAATTTTGAGACCATAGGTTGAACTAAGTGGTCTATATATGGAGGAATCTGATCTGAAATCAGCCCTCCTTCCTGTAGAGTACTTTCTGAATGCCAGCCCCGGTTGTTTACTTAAACAAATGACAAAACTGACCTCGCACCAGAGGAAACAGGTCTGCATGTGGAGCTCCTGGACAGCTTGCTCTGCCCACTTTCACTCAGGTTATGGGTGAGCTCTTGCCCCCTCTGTTGGCCATTCCGAGCAGCAATTGCAGTAGAACCACTGGGTTTGTTTTATGTGTGTGTGATGCAAGAAAGGACAGGTGCAGAATACTAATGGTCTTGTAATAGCGCACCGTTGCTGCAGTCTTTGCTCTAAGAGAGAAAGACAAAGAACAAGAGATGGTGTTTGCTGTAACTGTCTACTTTATACCTCAACATTGAATTTTACAGGCTTAATTTGGCTTCACTAGTTGCCCTATAAAATGCACATAATGTTATACTTTTACATTCAGGTGGAACTTAAGTGTCCAAGCATGGGACAATACATGGAGGTCATCACATTTGGGTTATTACACTGCAGTGTCCAAAAACCCCAGCAGTGCCTCCATGCTTGCTACTTGCCACTCCAATCAGTGTCACTACTGTGCTGAGAATGGCGCATCACAGAAATAATATTTGGTCAGTGGTCCTTTGGTGGTTCCTTTCCATTGATGGATGGGGTAGAGTGGGCCTGATAAATTGTGCAGCATCAGATTGGCTACAGTCAGTAAATGTAAACCTATAAAGTGCATCTACAAATACATGACAAATTAAAGAGTCTATGGTATAATTTCCCTCTTGAGATGTACTTGGAATTTTAGTGTGGTTTTATTTACCGAAAAAGTCATAGCTCATTTTTGCATGATGTTTTCCAACCTCTCTATATCCCTTACAATTCACCAGACTGTGCCTTTAAGACTGATCTATGTAAATAAGCTCTCTTCTGATTGGCTGCTTAGTGTGTACCTTTGTTCAAACAGCCAGATGAAACATTCCTGAACTGCTGTATGCTGAATTGGTGGATGTATGTAAATTCAAATGTGATACTACAAAAACAATTTAAATCATGCTGTAGCTTAGTTCCCATAAATGGACTTATATTATGAATATGTATGTTATGAAACTTTACCAATGTTTATGAACTGTATTAAACTATATTATTTGAAAAAGGTGGGTAAATTTCACCCAGACAATGAGCATATTGCTGTTGTCAAATCAAAATCTCCAAAATGGTAACTTTGCAGGAGGTGGAAAAAAATTTACTTTACTTTTAATGTAAGTCAAAGTAATTTTGGGGCATTTCCTTTGGTCCATTTATCATGAAATTTAAACAAGCTAACAGGCATTTTCATATTATGTCAAAAACTGAAGACCAACAAAAATGGAGATACAAAGTTTTGTTCCAACAGAGGTATACTGGTCCCTGGGTTGATGAGCCACTTCTGGCCCAGCCTTGGACCACCTAGATTATTGTTCGGCATACAAGCTCTGACTAGTTTTTAATCTCCTCAAAAATATTTAAATTGCACACAGTCTATCATTTTAGAAAATAAATTAAGACAAATATTACAAGTCAAAGAGAAAAAAATAATGACTAGGCGTGATATAAAATGACTTTATAGACAATGTTGTTGCCAACACTGGGCTAGATTAGAATTATTAACTAAACTAATTTACAAAGTTTGAACAAAGGAAGTAGAGAAAAAAAAGGAAAGTGGACTTTGAATGATATTTGGAAATTGAATGATAATAAGTGGAAATTTGTCTAATTCTTTGCTTAAGTACTGGTTTGTGGACCGCCAGCTTTGCCATCAATGGGCCAACAATGGCCCACTATCCTCTTGCTCTATCCTCTATCCTCGAGGCCCTTTAAAGGAAAAACCTGAATAAATGAGAGGAGAAAAATAGCAAGTGATGCTTCCACAGGTGTACTTCATAAAATACATAAGCAATTAATGCCTTACATGTTCTATGGCATGTATGAAAGGGCTGAGCAGATGCACCTAAGCTCAATTTTAGATCATATGTGGCAGAAGTTTAAAAAAAAAAAAAAAAGACTAATACGTGTGGGCACCAAATAAACTGGCTGCTGAATAAAAACGGCCATTTTCTCTCTCTCAAACACATATACTCCGGCTGGTTCACCCCCCACAGTGAGGACTCTTCTGCTCTCAGCATCTGTCTGGCAGATCGCAGATGGGCCGTTCCTGCTGATGCTGGGCCGGCGAGCTAACCTCACACTGAGCGCTAATCCTGTCTGTGCATGTGGTCAGTCTCTCTAACTTTATGTATCGGTGTATGGTGTTCTGGGTGTGCTAAAGCTGGCTGTGTCGGGCTACAGTGGCTCAGGCCTGGCCCACAAATGTCCCCCCTCTCACCTCTCAGTCCCAGCAGGACTCCTGGATAGCTGCACAATACTCTACTACAGCACAGCATGGAGCTATCACACACAGGCAGGGATGCACCCTGGCATCAAGCTAAGAGCCACACACACTTTGCTAGCATGAAGCTAACATGCACACAGACACATTGCTAGCATTAGGCTGGCGCACACATACACAAATTGTTAGCATGAAGCTAATACATACACGTTTGTAACATGCTTGCACACACATTGTAAAAGTAATAAAAGGGAAGATAAGCAGGAATTCTTTTAGAGGGACTTCACAAAACCCTGAGCTCATGATTGAAAATATTCAGTCAACTTTGAATGAACACAGAACCAATACACCAAATTTACACAAGTGCCCAAGCGGTCCTCACTGCTCCCTGTTTAGCTCTGTCACGTCTCAGACGCTTCATGCTTGATTCTTTTCCTTTTTCTCCTTTTATTTTCTAACGAAACTATTTCGTAGCATTTGTACAACTTGACAGCAAAAATAGCAGATGTGATTTCGTGATAAAATCATAAAACGTTTTCACCCTTTTCATGTCAGACAGAAGTCTTATACTTACCATATCCTCCACACACCTTGAAGTAGAGGTCTGCACTGTGCTGGATTCCCTGGACTGGACACAGTGTCTTGCGGCAAGGGGCTAATTTTCAGTTTTGTTTGCGGAGGCGGGTGGGAAAGCAGCCCACTGCAGGCGGGAGCAGGCCCAAGCATGCATGCAGAGAAATCTAGCAAATTAGTAAATAGCCTTAATAAAGTTTAACGATCACTAATTCATATATTGCTGTTGTTGAAAGTAAACATTGTATCTCCATTTTATTGTTTTTCAGTTTTTGACATAATTTGAAAACACCTGTTGCCCTCTATGCTTACAGAGACGGTGCTGACTTCAGTCTGAAGGCCACAGCTGCCTAGCCCAGCAAAATACCAAAAATAACTGTTGTGTGGTTTAATTACTGCTATGCGTTTAGTGGGAAGTCGGTGAAGTTACTTCACAGTGAGCCTGATGACCATGACTACCATGTTTCTTCAGCAGAGGATAATGTATTTCTGAATAGAATATGTCAGACATTGCGATTTTCTGTGGGAACTTGCAGGAGTGGGATTGAAAAAACTCTGCCTTAAGTGCCAGAAACATTCTCAGCAGAAGTATGCGAACACGATTGACAATGCCCGGCCAACATATTGCAAATGCACGGCCCTTCTGTACAAACTCAACATCCTAACAGCCACAGCAGTTAAACCTGTCAGTAGAGGAGTGTGAGCTGCTTTACCTGATGATGTATCATATATGTTTACGTGTTTACGTGAGCAAGCCATTTCTGTGACAGGCTCATTCGAGTGATGGCTCACCAGCAGAAAGCACACTGACAGAACTGGACAGTGGTCAGGCATGGCTGTAATAGTCAGAATGCAGCTTGCACGTATGTTTCTGGCGTGTTCATTTTGACTGAAATGTAAGGGTATCTATTGAGTCAGAAGATGACATAAAAACTTCAAAAACTTCACTGGCTGTTAGAGTTGAATTTCGCTTGAACCCTGTACAGAGGTTTGTGCAAGCTAGGACTAGCTTTAGCTTTATTTTCAGAGGATGTCAGCCTAGCTTTAGCTTTATTTTCAGAGGATGTCTCATGCTCTGTCACCATCTCAACAGCACATCTCAATTTTTTTCAGAGTGGTTTCCCATATGGGGAAAAAAAATATATGGACTATATTTTTGTATATTTTAAATACATGTCAAATGCAATGCATTCCAAAGACTAAAATGTATTTCATAATATATTGCCATATTATGCAAATATATTTTAAAATGCACTTATTTTAAAATATATGGAGAAATATTACAACTTGAAATATACAATTTAAAAAAACTGTACCTTGAATTTATTTTCCACTTTCTTAATTTTAAATATTAGTCAATGGATCTTTAATATCGCAAAAGCAAGTGTAGGTTCTGAAAATGCAGTTATGATTTGATATGTTGTGTGAGTGTCTTACTTTATATGTACATGGTTAATGTAAAGTACAATGCAAAACACAGGTGTCAGTACCATTTAGTCATATCTGTAGCCTTTATTAAAACTGCATACAATTTGTTAAATATATTTAACAAATACATTTACATACACTACAAAAATATACTTGATAAATACATTTGCACTTTTTTTCCATTTGGGTTGATGTGAAACGGGTCATTGTAGAAACACTTACCGACTCAAAAATGACATTTTTGCGAGAGATAGACGTCCTATCCAAAAGAGCCTATGAAACTAGATGTGTCAGGACAACTTCAAACGCTTCAGTCATTTGGTTCCTATCAGGATTATTGTGAACAGATCCACGGATTCGGACTTAGTTTGTCTAAAAGGCGCATAACCCATATGCAGAAGTCTGGAGAGCTATGGAAATATCAAATGGCCTGCCACTCACAGACAGCAGTTCATTGACTTAAAAGTGTTCTATGATATCATGGGCACAGATTTAATATCAGCTCTTTTATTACTTTACTTTTATTCAAACTCATGAAAAAATGAATACACATTGAATACACACCCACGTTATTGTAAAATTAAAACCAGTCATTCTCCTTCTGGTTAATATGGTGTATAAATCTATTTTAGATTGCTTTGGTCTGAATATGTCAGATGGATCTTATAATCGTGGCCCTTGCAACCACAGAGAGGGCAGTATTAATACAGTGTGTGAAATTAGATTACGTTGCCATAGATGTGCTCTGGAGCATACACACACACACACACACACACACACACACACACAGTGCTTAAAAAGACTGCGGAGCCACAAGCACACATCAAGGACATCAGCTTTAACCCTGTGTGTTTGTGCTACATGCGACATTAAACCTCTTTGATTAATTTGTCTATACCAGTTTGCATCAGAGTGACCCTGAGAAAGCATGAAAGTTTCAATCCAACACTGCAGACTTTATTCTACCATCCATCACACGCTGGTGATGTAGAACAACATGCCCGCCACATTGCCTAAGCCCAGTTTGTTCACTGAAGTGTGGAGCAGAGCTAAATTCAGCACAGCGGTTTTAAGGACTGTGGAGAAAAGGGCACAGTTACTGTCAGCCTCACTAAGTCAGCCCATCTAGCATTTTCTCTAAAATCTAGTGCTGTGTGGAGCAACAAAGCAGTAGGAATATATTGGGCCACTCTCTAAGGCCATTTTTCCATTATATAAAGTAGCAGCTTACAACTAGTGAAATAGTTTTCAAAAGTTGACACATTAAGCGTAAATGTGAACAATCTAATTTTGCAAATAGTTTGCCAAAATTACACCATTTACGCTATAGTTTTTGCTCATTTTGCTTTTTGTTGAACATTTCCCATTCCACCTTAAATGGTGCAGCAGTTACATTTTGGCACCTTAAGCACCATTTAAGGTGGAACTGGAAAGAAAGCTGGTGAATAAGACTTCAGCCTTGTAAAAAGTCAATACATTGAGAGACATCTTACAGGAAACTATTCCACTATTACAGAAAAGTTTCCTGCTAGAGATGCAAGAAAAGTGGCTAAGTCTGCGTTTTAATTACATTTACCACATACTAAGACATATTTACAGCCAATATGGTAAAATGGACATTAAATGTTGTGGGTCCCAAAGTGGTTTGATTTTCGTTGAAAGGACAAAATTGCTCTGGTAACTTACATAACTTTGGTTTGTGACCTCTGAGTTAGGCTAACTGTTACTAGCAAACAATGTTGCTAATTAAATCGTTACTCATGGTTCATATATCAGTTCAAGTCTCTCTCAAAACTTAATTATTACAATTGAAATTAAAAAACAATGAAATTACACTGCAGCACAGACTGTATAAAAAGTTTTATTCATCTGTATATATGAATATGTACATATGTAGTGATACAGAGGTACTAATGTGGTACTAACACAAAGTAGTTAAGTATGAAATAGTAGACCAGGGGGTCCATCTGTGGTCCAGCACAGTGTTCAAATGCTCAAACACACCTGTTTTAATCAAGGACCAGGTTTAGTAAGGGACCAGAGTTGGATGTCCCTGCAACAGACAACTGCAAGTTGTGGATCACTGTGAAGCATCAGCCAAGGCCCTGGATCATCTGCCTGCGGTCCTGATAGAGAGAGTAGAAGGCTTGGGCTAAACTCAGTAAGGGGGCATCACAGTTCTCCATGTCCTTCTGCAATACACACACACAAACGTGATGAATGAGTGAAAAAAGCTTCAGGTCAGCCTGTATGTGAAAGTCCTATGTGCTAAGTATTATCTGTCACAGAATGTAGTTTAAATCTCTTAAATGGGAATTCTACCAGTTTTCTCACAATATCTGCAGAAATCTAATTTTAAGAATTAGTTTTTGATCAATTTGATGTGAAATGATGGATTGCAAAGAAAACAGATTTCTTTACAGTGGAGGTGTCAGAAACCAAAACCAGTTAAATATACAATGTAAATGTAACCATTTTATTTGCTACCTAGAATATCCAGTAAAGTTGTGTTCAATCTGAAACTTTCTTTAGGTACTATTTTGCCCTGCAAGTGAAAAATACATTTTAGGCCAAAGCTTTGTCTCAAAACTGTTGTAAAACAATGTCTCCGCATCAGGCAGCATATTCATAATCATTTTATATAACAACATTTGTTAGGGAGCTCTAAAATGCATTTAACACTGGCACTCTGGCTGTATGATTCCTATCGCCTCCTCTATGAACAGCAGTGACTTAGTAAAATGAAGCATTTCACATTAAACCACTCGAAAGACTTAAATCCTTAAATCCTAATCATTTAGTCAGTTATACAGAAATCAGCGAATTCCACTTTAATCCATAAGGATACATATGCAATCCTACAGTTCAATTCATCACTCACTAAAATACATAGCTTACATATAGTAATTAGTGAACTAAATAGTACACCTACAGTCTAAAGGGTAAATAATTTTACTACTAGAAAAGAATAAAAATAAAGATTTACAGCAAACCATAAACCTCAATTAGATTTAGAATAATCATAACATAACATAACATAATCTCACTGAAGTCTCAGTGAGTGTAGCCGGAGTAAGAGGTCACTCACAGCAGAGGTCTCGTGGTACTGGAGGCCTTGGCTTTGTGCCCATTCCTGTGCCACAGCCGCTTCCACCTCCCTCCTCGATGACAGGTCTGACTTATTCCCCACCAGCACACCTTTACACATCAATTTAGACTTACTAGCAGGTCAGACAAACTGTGCTAGACAGCCTGGAGTGTGTTCTGCATTATTTATTTTTTACTGTTCATAACTACAAACCCTTTTCCAAAAAAGTTGGGATGCTGTGCAGAATGTACTGCAGAATGATTTCAGCTGCTCAACAGTTTGGGGGCTCATTTGTTGTATATTGTATTTCATAACCCTGCAAATGTTTTCGGTGAGTGACAGGTCTGGACTGCAGGCAGGTCAGTGTAACATCCAGACTCTTTTAATATGGAGCAATGCTGTTGTAATATATGCAGAATATGGTTGGCATTGTCTTGCTGAAATAATCAAGGCCTTGACTGAAAATGACATCATCTGGATGGCAGCATATGTTGGTTTTAATGATTTGCACATCATTGCATTTTGTTTTTATTTACATTTAGCACAGTGTCCCAACTTTTTTGGAAATGGGGTTGTAATTTCATGGCAGTTCAGCAAAAAAGTTACGCAATTTCCCCCCTACCCCAAATGTACTTGATCAACCAAGACATACTTATGTGGATTCCCAAATGCCTGTAATCAGAGAAATTATTCTTTCTGGGATAGACTCACAGCCCCAGTGAAAGCCACTGCAAGGGTTGTATTTACTCACCTGGTACCTGTAGTCCATTACAGTGAGCTCGGACTCTCTCGAGCCACCGGCTGCAGCTGTTGAACGACGCCAGGCTGGTGATGTCAAACACTACACACACCACCGAAGGTTGCCCCCACTAACACACAGCCATACAACATATACCAAAACATACAACATATACCCTGTAAATACAGTAGTGGTCCTGCTGACAGACAACTTGCAGGAAACAAGTTTATTTATTTTATTATAATTTTTATTTATATATAAGTTTATTTATATACAAATTTATTCAGCAATTACATGCAGGGTAAAAGCAAAGCTCTTAACTAACAGATCTAGGGAATTCATCAAGGCACGGAAAATGGCTGTGCTACAGTAAAGCCCCACTAGACTCTCAATTTTAGATGCATTTTAAATTAGTGGTTCTAGTAGTAGCAATCCTGGGGACCCACTGCCCTACTCAATTTAGTGTTTTCCCCACTCTTACACATCTGATTCACATCAGCTAATTACTTGGCCTTTCCTGACTTTAATCAGGACCACTACAGCAGAATAAAATAAAACAGTGCAGTGGGTCCACAGGACTAAGACTGGCATCACTGAATTACATCTGTCAAATTCAGGAACCAAGGAAGAGATGTGTTTCTGTTATAATTCTGTTTGAAACCTGTCTCACCATTTTCTCACAGGCCCCCACGAAGGTTTCCCGTCCAGCTGAGTCAAAGATGTATTGCCCCTGAAAGAGAGAAGACAATGAACACTGACATCTGAACAGCTGTCTGGGCTTTAAAACCTAAACCGAAAATAATGACACTTGGTAATAATGTGTGGAGTACTGGTACACAGTATAACAACAGTTTATATATTATATAACAGGGAAACTGAAAGTGGGAGAAAATGGAAAACATTTATTCTTCCTATCGATCTGACATTGGAACTACAGGCAATATGCGCAAGCACAAAAAGTACTACACCATTTACATGCTGTGACTAGCAGGAGTGAATATTCAGAATCTGCAAAGATTGGAACCGTATGATTTTTGCTGCAAATAGGCAATCAGCATTTAGCCAATTTGATTTCGGATGATCTGTGTTGCAATTTTAGGATAACTAGGATCACGATAGCACTTTATTTGAATCAAGTTTTATTTGATTTATGCATTTAAAATGTCAATTTGGCTAATGGAAGATCAAATTAAATAACAACCCCAATTCCAAAAAAGTTGGGACACTGTAAAATGTCAATAAAAACATAATGCAATGATTTGCGAATATTATAGGCTCAAGGCAGACGGTCAATATTGGATGCTCATTGTCATCAGGCCCTCAGGTGGCACTGCATTGAAAATAGGCATGATTCTGTACTGGAAATCACTGCATGGGCTCAGGAGCACTTCCAGAAATCACTGTCTGTGAACACAATTCTCCATGCAATCCACAAATATAAGTTAAATCTGTATCATGCAAAGAAGAAGTCATATATCAACATGATCCAGAAACGCCGCCGTCTTCTCTGGGCCAAAGCTCATTTAAAATGGACTGCGGCAAAATGGAAAACTGTTCTGTGGTCAGATAAATCGAACTTTTAAATTCTTTTGTGGACTAAAGAGGAGAAAGACCATCCAGCTTGTTATCGGTGCACAGTTCAAAAGCCTGCATCTCTGATGGTATGGGGTTGCATTAGTGTGTATTGTGAGGACAGCTTACACATTTGGAAAGGCACTATCAATGCTGAACAGTATACATAGATTTCAGAACAACATATGCTCCCATCCAGACAACATCTCTTTCATTTCAAACATTTGGCGCATCACGAAATGAAAAATTCACTAAAGAAGGCCCAGGACTGTTAAGCAGCTAGAATCCTACATCAGACAAGAATGGGACAACATTCCTCTCCCAAAACTCCAGCTATTGATCTCCTCACTTCCCAGACCTTTACAGACTGTTGTTAAAAGAAGAGGGTATGCCTCACAATGGTAGATGTTGCCCTCTCCCAATTTTTATGAGATGCACTGCTGCCATCAAGTTGTAAATTTGTTCATAAATTTCATCAAACGGTTAAAAGTCTCACTGTCAGCACCTGATATGTGTTCTATTGTGAATAAAATATGGATCTATGAAATTTAAAAATCATTGCAGTCTGTGTTTATTTACATTTTACACAGCATCCCAACTTTTTTTGGAATTGGGGTTGTATTTATATTGGCATTTTTTCTAATAGAAAGTACAACGTGTTCAATTGGCTGACACAGTGCAAGCCTAAAGGCTAATAAAAAAGTCATGAGCCAATTTGGCTGTGAAGAAATCATACAAACATTTGAGATCTGTGCAGCGTTAGTGACTAGTGGTGGATATTTAAGCTCTTTTCAAACATGACTCACTGAAAAGGACAGCATAGTTTATAGCACAATGCTACATAGGGACGATTGGAGGTTTGATTGCATGTCCAGCAGAAAGGCCGCTGCTAAAATGTTAATGCATCTGCTATTGTAAGTTGCACTGGATGCAAATATCTATTGAATATTTAAATGTTTACAATATTTGTCACATCTTATTTAGTTATGTTATGACGAAGTAAAACAGGGATGCAAAACCTTCGACTGGATAAAACAAAAGATTAAATAGGCCCACAACAAAGTATCAAAACAGACTTTACTATTTTAATGATAAAGAAAATGTGTATGTGATTAAAAGGGTTGTTTGTTTTCTTTGATTTCCTGCACTGATCAGCGCAGACGCTTTCAAACAGTTTGAGAAGTGACAATGAAAATTTTGGCTGCGTGAAACTATTTCTCGGTTCTCTGAGGGACGTTAGACAGGTGATCTTTAATCTTTAATCACTGTTCCACACATACAGTAGGATACAGTATGAATGGATTATAGCATGAACTTTTTTTAACATTAAAAAGTGTTTTAGTATCAGCCACAATATTATGTTATCAGTATTGGACCAGAAATTACATATCAGTGTGTCCCTAAAGAAGGAAGTAAGTAAGGAAGTAAGGACGTTAGTGAGTGAGTGTCTGTGCTCACCACACTGTCACTGGTCTCTGGAATGTTCACCGATTTCAACAGCAGCTCCACTCCAGCAGTCTACAATACAATAGATTAAACACTATTAGCGCATTTCTATTTTTCATTTACAATTCTAGAAAGCAATTTGGTGGGTGTTTCTAATACAGTGGCCAGTGGGTGGAAGTACAGGGTGTTTCTAATAAACCAAAGTATAAAGCAGGCATTTCTAATGAAGTGGCCACTGGGTGAAGTTACAAGGTAGGTGTTTCTAATAAAACAAAGTACAAAGCAGATGTTTCTAATAAAGCATCCAGGGAATTGAAGTACAAAGTAGGTGTTTCTAATAAAGTGGCCACTGAGAAGAAATACAAAGTAGGCAGTTTTAATAAAGTGACCACTTTGTAGAAGTACAAAGTAGGTGTTGTCAATAAAGCGGCCAGAGAGTGGAAGTAAAAGGTAATTGTTTCTAATAAACTGGAGAAAGTACAAAGCAGAGGTTTCTAATATAATGGCCAGTGGCAGGAGGTACAGGGTAGGTGTTTCTAATAAAGTGACTAATAAGTATAAGTTAAAGGTAAGTGTTTTTAATAAAGTAGCGACTGAGGTGAAGCACAAGGTAAGTGTTTCTAATCAACTGGACAGAGCAAAAAAAGCAGAGGTTTCTAATAAAGTGGCCTTGAGTGGAAGTACAAGGTGGTCAACACAAAGACATACAAGGTAAATGTTTCTAATAATAAGTACAAAGCAGAGGTTTCTAATACAGCGGCTGGTGAGTGGAGGTACAAGGTAGGGGTTTCTAGTAAAGTGGTCAGTGAGTAGAAGTACAAGAGAAGTGTTTCCCCAAAAAAGTGGACAGTGAATGTGTTTTGATCTCTGTCACTGAAGGTTATGGGAGATTCCTTTTTTAAAATGATGACTGCATCTCTTCATTGCTTGGTAAAATCAGCTTTCTTATCTTACCCAGTGATACATCTTTAGAAAGTGGTCCCAAATGGTGGGTTAATTAAGTTTCCTCTGTGTTCCTTGAGCTTAATGGTGAACCAAAATCTTCGGTTCAGTAGCAAACAGGTCCAGAAAAGCAAGAGAGTGGGGGTCCTAGGAGGATGTACCGGCTGGCGGGAGGACGTGATATTACACGCTGCACACACGCACTCCAGAATGCCAATGAGAGCTCATTACGGGTAAACACTGCCCATCCCGCTTTCGCTAACAAGCCTGCTGACATTTTACATGAGTGCCGTCATTTCAGCCAATGCCCTTCATCTCTTGCCCACGCAACACCACCGTCCATCGATCAATCGTTCGATCAAGCATGTCATATTTAATGATGTTTAGTCCACCTATTTGACTTCTAGAACCTCTCTCGCCCCCTCCCCCCTCTCTCTCCCTCTCGTGGCCCATGCACTATGCTTTATTTTTGTCATGCTGAGCATGTTGGCATTGTACCCTGTGCCTGCAAATCTCTCCCTACTACTACTACCTCGCTGAGCCCAATTACTGCAGTGGTTGTATAAATTATTGACGTTCCTGTCACCTGTAGCCGCCGAGCATGCTGATGTAGGCAGAGCTGTGTGGGTCTCTCTCCTCTATATTCAATTCCTTTCATCTCCATTCCGTTCAACTCCATTGACTTTATTCAGCCACAAAGGTCGGTCATAACAGACGCACACTAAGTCAACAGGCTCGCTAACACAGGTTAGCTTTAATGCAAAGTGTTTAAAGGATGGATGACAAGAGAAATTAATCTATTCTCCATATTAAAGCAAAGATTTTGGCCAAAAATCTAATTTAAACAATTTTGCTCTTACCTCCAATCTAGTCCATCAGCCAAGACATATTTGGTATCTCAAGCCTGCTTCTTAGGTTTTGCACTGGATGTAGCTAATACTAGACTGGAGCGATGTAATCAGATACACTATATGGGCAAAAGTACTGGAACACACCACTTAATCATTGCATTTAGTCCATTTGTTTCATTCAGTCTCATTGCCACAAGTGTATAAAATCAAGCACCTAACCATGCAATTTGTCTTAATGCACACTTGTGAAATAATGGGTTCTAAAGAGCTCAATGAATTTGAGGATGCCACCATTGCAACAAGTCAGTTTGCAAAAGTTCTTCACTCCTAGATATTTCACAATCAACTGTGAGTGGCATTATTGAAAAGTGGAAGTGTTTATGAACACAGCAACTCAACCACAAAGTGTCAGACCATGTAAAGTTACAGAGTGGGGTCGAGTGCTGAAGCGCATAGTGCGTAAAAGTCTCCAACACTCTGCTGATCAATAACTGCAGAGTTTTTTTTAACCTCTCCTGGCATTAACATCAGCACAAAAACTGTGTGCTCAGAGCTTCATGGCATGGGTTCCCATGGCCGAACAGCTGCATGCAAGCCTTACATCACCAAGCACAATGCCAAGCGTCGAATGAAGTGGTGAAAAGCATGCTGCCACTGGACTCTGGAGCAGTGGAAACATTCTGTGGAGCCATGAATCACGCTTCTCTATCTGGTAGTCTGATGGATGGCAAATGTGAAAGGAACATTACCTGCCCAGTTCCAACTGTAAAGTTTGGTGGAGGAGGGATAATGCTATGGAGTTTTTTAGGGGTGTGCCTAGACCCTTTAGTTCCAGTGAAGGGAAATTTTAATGCTTCAGCAGACCAAGATATTTGTAACAATTGTAAACTTCCAACTTTGTTGGAACAGTTAGGGGAAGAAACTTCTCTGTTCCAGCATGACTGAGCCCCAGTGCACAAAGCAGGTCCATAAAAGCTCCTCTAGGTGTGATGTGTAGGTTTCCAAATTCTTTTGCCCTGTAGCAGCAATGACTGACAAGTAACCAAATGACAAAGCTTCAAAGTATTTTGAATATAATTACTGTGTTGAGAATGAGAAATCAAAAAACTAGAGAGGACTTAATTTTAAACGGCTTGATAAATTATATTAAACCATATGTGCATGCAAAGTTTTATTCCTTTTATTATTGATACAGTGGCTTATAATGGCACCTTAACAAGCTAACACTATGCAATAGTAGAGGTCTGCCCAGCCATGAAATTGAAGCCCGAACCCGATCCATAACAATGACTTTGAAGCCTGATCTGATCCGCCCCAAATGGTAGTGCTAAAATTGAGAGCCAAATCCGGCTTGAAGCCGCTCGGACACATTAGCCTGAAGTTTTTTCAATAAGTAAGCAATGAAACTTTTTTTGGAATCACAAATGTAAGTGTTTGTAGATGCAGATGAGACGAAATTGAGATGAAAATTTCATTGAAAAACTATGTTGAATTACTCCATATTATGTGTGTTTTTCACTAAATCACTAAATGCTGAAAACATGCAGTGGCCTCTGCAAATACTGGAACCCTGGTAGATATCTGTATTATTTATCCCTTCAGATACATTTTAAATACAGCCTTATTTGAAGTACAATGATTGAAAGAAAAACCCTAAATCTCATTAAACAAATATTTTTCTCAAGTCTATGTATTCCACAGTTGTAGGCACTCTTTCTTGTATAAAGCTTAATAAGACTAAAGAACACATGGCAAGATCTCTTCCTCCAAGACCATTCCTCTATACAGAACCTTTCGAGATCCTTCAGATTCTGAGGGCCATGCTTGTGGGCTCCCCTCTGAAGAGTTTTCCATGGGGTTTAGGTCAGGGGACTGGGGTAGCCATGGCAAAACCTTAATTCTGTTGTCAGCAAAGCATTTTTGTTTTGATTTTGAGATACACTTCGCATCACTGTCCTACTAGAAGACCCAAACTATGGCCCAGTTTAAGCTTCCTGACTGAGGCAGTCAAGTTTTGGTTTAATATCTGCTGATACTTGAAGGAAACTATAATAGATTGTTTCTGAGCAAGGGCTTTAGGAAGAAAAACAGTCCCACAATATCACAGATCCACCACCATACTTCAAGTGTGGAGGAGGTACCTTTCTCCATGACTCTCTGTGTCTGCCCCTAACCCGCCACTGGCATTTGTTACCAAAACAGTCTATTTTGATCAAATCTGACCATAGAACATGGTTCTACTGAAATTTCCAGTAACATCTGGCAAACTGTGGCCTTGAGTTGTTGGACAGCAGAGGCCTCCTTCTGACAACCATCCCAAACAACATGTGGTTATGTGGGTGGCATCTGATTGTAGTTTGGGAGACATTCTGTCCCTGAGACCTAACTAATGCCTACAGTTTCCCAGGGTGTGATCCTCGTGGATTCTTTTACTTGAACCAACTTCTTCGCTGTGCCTGAGGTAAATTTAGACAGCAGATTCTTAACATATACAGTTGTTTTAACTTCTTAATTATTGCCCTGATAGTAGAAATCATTATTATTAGTATTTTTAACTGTTTAGCTGGTTTCTTGTAACCATTCCTGATTTGTGCAGCTTAACAACCTTTTGTTGCACATTATTCTAGTCTTTTTTAGAGTGATGGATGACTGTGGCAATTTGGCCCGTGTGTCACCTCATATTTATACCCCAGTCATGTCTGTGCTCCTAATTATTCAGGTGAACTTTAAAACTAAAAATATGAATGAGAATGTGCTTCAATTAGATTTCGTTCATAAGAATTGGGCTGCCAACAATTTTGCCACCTGCATAGGTTTGAGAAAAATTTCTATTTTTTAATGAGATTTAGGGTTTTCTTTTCTTTAAATAATTATACTTCAAATAAAGATTAGATTTTTGTTAAAAATAAAAAAGAAAGAAAAATGTTTTTACAGTCTGATTTTTGAATTTAGGACCATTTTGCAAACTGTGTTTTGCATACTGTGGAATTAGACCGCCGCATTTAATCCATGCAGTGAAACACCCACATGCATGCACACTAGTGAACACACATACTATGGGGCAGTGAGCACACTTGCCCACTCTTTACACAGCACTTAAATGAGCAGTGAATTATGTACTGATCACATTATACTGTGCTGCACTTATATATGGTATTTTATTATTCTCTAGCCTATTGGTAACTAGCAAAGACACTTTCTCCAGATAGAGAAAGCACTTATTGTAAGTCGCTGGATAAGAACATCTGCTAAATGCTGTAAATGTAGTAGGAGCCATTCAGAATCCTGAATTTTGTCCATATTTATGTACTTTTTTATAGACAATAATGTATCATACAGTGACTGAAACTACATAAAGTCTATTTCAGAGTACACAGTACAGTTCATGCATATTCCTGTACATCATCTGTATACGGTAGCATTGCTCATCACCTACTTTTAACATCAGATCCCCTTACTGGTGATGCAGGCTGATCAATAAGGCATCGATTTGGAGGGATTTCATTTCACAATGGAGGAGGCTTTACCCGTTGCACCTATGAGACTTTAACAAGTGCTGCTGAATTTGGCAGCGAGCGCTTCCCCAATATTCTCTCAGTTGTCAGGTGCCAGGTGGTGTTAACAGAGATTAGCTTTATTGTAATCAACAGTGTGCCTCTGAGAGTCATTCTGCTGGATAAACCCAAACTTAATTATTAAACGAGTCTTTGTGAGAATGCTGAATCGCAAGTAACTAATAATAGAGTTAAAGTCTCGGTCTGAATTGAGTTATCTGAAAGTCAGTGACACACAATATTTCTCACCATGCTGTAGTTCTTCTGAAAGTGACCGCCGTCACTGCGGAACATCTGCGAGAGGGCACTTTTCCCTACTGCCGCATCTCCTGCAAACATACATACACAAGGTTGTCTTTACATTGTAGGTTCATTTTGCATTGGAACACATCAACTGAATTGAACCAGAACCTCAGAAACCAAAAATCATTTGGATTTTTGACTTTAATAATAATAATAATAATAATAATACACTGCATACCAATCCAATCCAGCTCCACTTACTATATAGATGAACTTTGTAGTTACTATACAGTAAATGGAGCTGATAAAATGGACAGTGTTTTAAACACCTTGGTGTCGGTGCTGGACCAGATATTTTTCTAGCCAAAAGTGTTCTGTCAGAGCTATCGTCTCTGACTTCACACCTACAAGGTGGACCAACAAGATGGACGGCTTGTTTAACGGAATGGACAGTGAGTAGACACAGAGTTTAAAAACTCCAGCAACACTGCTGTATCTGATCTTCTTGTACCAGCTCTCACTATGACTCAATACCATGTCAAAATCACCGCAGTGCTGAGAATGACATCCCACCCAAATAAACCCTGCTCTGTGGTGGTCCATTGATGAACGGGGCAAAGAGGGGGCACTCTTTAAAACATAATGAATTTCAAACCTCATAAAATGGTAAAAACTTCAGCATGAAACTGTTGGGGTGTAAACAAAGTCGTTGAGGGTGGTTTGGTGTGAAATGCTCTGTTCTAGAGAAACTTACTGAGTCAGAATTGTTCACAGTGGTGGTGGTGGGAACCAGACATCTGAAGAGGTTAATATTTTAGAGGTGGCCGTCTGGTTCCTATCACCAATGTGAACAACTGGTAAGTTTGTCTAGAAACATCAAAACCACTCTGAATTACTTTGTTTACCATTTCATTATGTTGACTTTTTTTTTTTGAATCGGTGGAATTCTCCTTTAAGCTTTTCTTCCCTCTCCATCAAAGCACGCCAGCTTAGCAGGGCTTAATGTACTAAAACATGAAAAAACAGATAAATACAGTAAATTAAAACTTATTTGTGATCCTGAGTTTAAATCCAGTTTTTATTCAACTTGTAACTAATTTACAAAGTAATCTTAAACTGAAACTTTGCTTGTGTGTAAAAGTGATTTCAGAGCCACTCGGTTCTCCCTGATGGAAACTGTTTACCTTCTGTGTTTTGTGCTTAAGATCATTTTAATAGACGTCAGCGTCACTAATTAATGACGTTCTATTAAAAGACTGGTTTACCAAGAGAGACGCTGGAGGACTTTCACCTGAAATGAGTTCATGAAGTGAGTCTTGTTATAAAAATGATAACAGGACCAGATCAGAGCCAGAATTACTCTTTTAGTACTTTTACTTTTGATACTTAAGTACATTTGAAAGCAAATACTTTTGTACTTTTACTCATGTTGAGGTCTAGAGTAAGGAGTTCTACTTTTATTGGAGAAATATTTTACCTTTGGGTATCTCTACTTTAACACAAGTACATGGTTTGTGTACTTCGTCCACCTCTGTGTATAATACACGGCACTGTGTTTAAAACCAGTGAGATGTGAGAGAAATCTGGAGATCCAAGATCACATTTTATCGTAGTAGTAGGCGTGTTCTTTATAACGGGGTTCAACGGAGAGAAAACGCTTAAAGTTTAAAAAATGCTGCTTAGCCCCTGGATTACAGCTTTGTTTCATTCTTTTGGTTCTTTACGACCAGCAAGATGTGAGAGTAACTTAACGTTAACCTAGCTAACCTCGAGTTTCCCGGTCGTTTGTGTACGTTAAAGCACGTTTACGCTCCCAGACTAGACCAACGTCAATCTAGCAAAACACACGGTGGACATGCATCTTACCGACAATAATACAGCGGGCTCGTAATTTCACCATTGGGCAAACCTGGCTGAGATAAATACGAGCTCGATTAAAACGGAGTAAATCACTCAAACTTGCTCTGATGAGTCGCCTGTCTTTCAGATTAACGTCTCTCTTCCTTCCGCCCAGTCGAGTCGCACACGATGCGTTGCTTAGTAACTGAAACGGAGCGTTTTCATTGGCCCAAGCAGGGGCAACGAAAGAGCTTCAGGAAAACGATTGGCTGAACTGGTGACGCTCACAGATTGACGTCAGCACGGCCTCTGAGCAACAGTACTCACCTCTAACACTAGAGGGCACAAATGAGCGGAAGCTGCGATGCACACTGTCAGAATAATTTTTTTTAGTTTAGGAAATATTTAATATAAAAACATAACATAAACAAATTATACTTTACTAGAGAGTTGGGAAGTTCGTGTATATTAAACAAGACCAATCTTTAATAATAAAAAAGAATCTAAAATATGTCTCATGACATGCAACTGAAACGTTATATTTTGTGTATAATTCGCACATTTTCGATTTATTATAGCGGCATATAATAATAATAATAATAATAATTATTATTATTATTATTATTATTATTATTTATCTTTTTAATCTGAGTCCCTTTTAATGGACCAATAATAAATGCGTTTTTAAATAAATAAATAAATATTAGATATATAAAAATTCTAAAGTCTAAAATGTGAAATATTGCGTGAAACACGGTTTACATACAGCGAATGCCGTTTGCTGTATGCCGTGCAGTGTTTGAGAACGCTAACGTTTCTGTCAGTGTTAGTTTTCGGGGAAGTTCAGCGATTAAAAAGTGTTTATTTTTTATTAAAAGGGAAATAAAAGCGGCCTCTAGTCCAGCAAAGCCCGCGCGCGAAGCACAGCGCTCCAGAAACTCCTTCACTACGCACACGCGCGCGCACTCACACAGCCTTCTCTGGTATAGCGCGAGCTGACGGGGACGAGCTCGCGGGGAACTGAAGCGCTCAGCACTCAGCGCACGAGCCCGGGAGACGCAGCAGCAGCAGCAGCAGTCTGAGGGTCAGAGGAGCCGGACCGGAGAGGAGAAGAAGGACAGAGGAAGAAGAGAGGAGAGGAGGAGGAGGAGGCGTTAACGGCGCGAGGCCATTTTAGCACGAGCATCTCAGAGAGAGAGAGAGAGAGAGAGAGAGAGAGAGAGAGAGAGAGAGAGAGAGCGCATCAGAGGAAGAAGATGGAGGGAATGGCGTATGGAGCGGGGAAGGCTGGAGGAGCCTTCGACCCCATCACTTTCTTCCAGCAGCCGCACACCGTCCTCCGCATGGTGTCCTGGGTGAGTGGTGGCCTTCACACCCAAACACAGGGGCGCGCGCACACCCACACGTACACACACCCCCACACACACACGATGCTAATGCATGCCTGGGTTAGGCTGGCACATGGCGAGCCTGTGCGTGCGTGCGTGCGTGTGTGTGTGTGGACGGATATAGCCATGATGGTCAACTCGCTAAAGGACAGCAAGTGCAGGACAGTCCGTAGCTACTGCAGTAGTGCATTGAGGGGACACACACAGCCCAGGCCATCAGACTGAGTGATATAGGCTATTTGTCCTGAGGTTTCAGGAATAAATGCAAGTGTATATTTATAAAGAACATATTCATAGGTTCCAAAAGCCAGGTCTGAGTCACTTTGGGCCAGTTCTCCAGCTAAACAGAGCAGGGTAGAGCCAGACTGAAAGGGAAATCCACCGAATTTTAAAATTTGCTTAAATGCTCCATTCTAGAGAAACTTACTGACTCAAGATTCCTCTACAGTGCTGGTGGTAGAAACCAGGGTTCAGAATGTATACAATACAACACAATGTATTCAAATGTATACAATACAATACAAATGTATCCATTTTATTTCCCATCAAAATTAACCAGTGAACCTACTGAGTTGTGTATGTAATGATGTTAATAGTGGTGAAATAGTCACATCTCTGATAATGTTTTTTTCTTTTTTGGACTATTTTCCCTCACAACACCCTGCATGTGTCTCTCCACCCTGAATAGCTTTTTAGACTTAAGCCAAACCTTCTCAAACAATGTCAGCATCAGGCAGCACATTTTGTGATAGCTCTCTGTGAGGGAGTTTTTAGAAGAATTAAACTCCAGACGTCTGGTTCCCATCACCACCACTGTGAGCAATTTTGACACAGGAAATTCATCTAGAATGGAGCATTTCGCACCAAATCACTGTGAATAACTTTGTTTACATCCTAACAATTTAATTATACTTTCTATATATTTTTGAAAAATCGATGGCGTTTCCCATAAACCTCTAAAAGAGCAGATGTATTCATTTACTAATCTTAAGACTTTGTTCAGTAACTGCTTTAAATGGTTATGTCATGACTATGAAACTGATATCAAAGCTAGTTGTGAGTAAGGAACTGAAGTCTGAAATGGGGTTTAAGGGGTTAATCTGTGCCAGCAAACCGTCCCTGTAATTTGGCAGCAGTAGCGTAACAGCTAGCGGTGTATGTGTATGTGTAGCGTGTGTGTGAGAGAAGCAACGGTCATCTAGATGACATTCAGAGAAGGACAGTCCATGTAGCGAATTGATCAGACAACCCTGACATGCAGTGATGTACTTAAAGGGGTATTTCGCAAATTAAAAAAAAAATTATATGAAAGTTATTCAGAGTGGCTTAATGTAAAATGGTTCATTGGAGAGAAATTGGCTGACTAAAATTTAATTACAGTAGCGGTGATAAAAATCAGGGATTGTGATGTTTTGTTTTTTTTTTACTGTCCACAACAACCAGTAAGTCTAAACATCATCTGAGTTTTTTTGTGTAAGGTAAAGGCACTGGCATGACAAGTAAGAACAGTCTGTTTTTTTAAAACAAGGCTACCTACCACCAAAACAATCTCTGGTAAATAAATATGGTATGTATATAGTTGGCTTGAAAGCTACTAAATGCTTTAAAGACAACTACTAAACAGCTGTAATGCTACATATGCTGTGAAATGCTCAGTCACATGCTGGTATTTGTTAACTTGAAATACTGCAATATTAAACCACCTGTCCAGGGTGTATCCTGCCTACCACCCAATGACTGCTGGGGTGTGCTCCAGCTCCCCCGCGACCCAGGAGAATAAGCGGTTTAGAAGATGTGTGAGCAATATTAAACCTGCATGTTAATGCTGTCATGGACACATTTAAATACCATCGCTACAGTGTAATCAAACTACAAGGTGCACATCAGCTCTGCTTTCACAAGCTACTACTGTAAAGTCACGCTCTGATCATGTGATATAGTCCCTCCTCTGAGCAGAGCTTGTAAACAGTGAACAAATGCAGCCACAGCACGGCAGAAGGAGGAGCAGGCAGATAACGTTTTCTCCCATGAAAAGGTAAAAACTCACACCAGCTCGGAAAAGGAGACAATGCTCACACTTACATGTATGCTTGCAGTCACAGACTGCATGTAGAAATAAAAGTCATGAAAGACGACTTAATGTAAGCTTAGAGTTTAGAGTATGAAGTTGAAAAGGTGAAAGTTTTACTGTTAAGCTTTCAGTTCTTCTACAGAGAATTCACCTAAATATATATATATATATATGTTTGTATGTGTAATGTGTTCCATGTAGAGGATGTGTGAACTTTTTTACTTAGGACATCAACTCTATAGTTGATGCTATTGAGATCAGCTAAGTGTGCTAATGAAAAATGAGTAAACTTTCAGGCACCACAACTTCAATTGTATGTTTTTGATCACAATAATACTACATCTGCAGTCACAGTATCACTCAGCATGGACAAAATCAATTGTTGGTCATGTCCTGCAGCCATAAACAATGCTGAACAGTGAGGTCCTATTGAGGCTCTGATCAGAACTGGATGCAGCTGGTGTTTGGATACCGCACAGAGAAAAAAACAACAACAGCAATAACAGCTACCAGGATACGAGCACTGTGTATGTGATCGGTAGGAAAATGAACTATGCTTTGGCCTTCCCCAGGGAGTTACAGCTTTTCAGCAGTGGCGGGAGTGTCCATGAGGAGGCTACTAACAGGACAGATGCTGACAGAGCTTGCTGTTTATTGTTTCATTGAGATTTACAGTGAAAGGACATTCGATGAGGAGTGTAGGTTATAATATTGTAAGGAAGTATACAGAACGTCTAGTGAATGTCTGAGAGCTTATTGAGTCTCCGCACAGTGCCTTGTTAAAGGAGGAGTTTGGCAGTCTAGTCTGTCTAGTCAATATCACCATGGCCATGTTTGCTTCTGTAGTTTTAGCACAGGAGATATTAAGATAACATAGTAATGGAAACTTGCACAACAATGAAAACTTGCATAACAATGCAATTTTGCAGACTGCATGCCTGAACCATCACGCACTTGCCTCAAACTACACTGACTTATTCAGTGACCTCACACAGACTTGTCTATGTGGTTTCTGTCACTGTATGACTTACTGTTATCTATATAAAGGGACAAATATTCTGACTTTGAGATGGCTGTTACTGCTGCTTTTAGTTATGCAAAATATTTCATACATTCCACCCACAACTACAATATAAATGTATGCAATTTATTTTAAGTAAAGTTAAATGGTTCACATTGGTCATGAGAATAATTTGTAAATAAAAAAACCTGTTCCATGTTTTCATGTCAGTACCGAAAGTCCATAGGTGGAGCCATATTTTAACCACACTCCTACATTTTAAAACAGGAAGTGAGACTGCATCCCTGTCTCTGATGGCCACAGGGTGAGCAGTTTGATCCCATTGCTTTGAAGTAAACGTGTCCTAAAGTCGGAAATCAGTGTGTAACATTAAGAACTGTCACTACTGAAACACAATATTTCTGCAATTAAGTAGACATTTTGTTTTTTAATGAAATTATGATTTTATGTGTGTACATCTGTTAAAAGCTGTGTTTGCCAGTCGTGTACTGGCTAGCTTTTTTCTAGCTCTGTTCATTATTATCTAAAATTGTCACTACTGAAACAGTCAATACTAAAATATGTGGTGGTTTTGGTAGTGTTATGCTTGCTTTGGTAGTGACAAAATTGAATTTTCAGAAATTGATTTTAATAAAACAAATAGAATTAAGGTATTGGTTCATAGATAAAATTGGGTAATTTTAGTCTAAAACTCGTAATCAGTTAAAAGCCCAATATGTGTTTTCAACTCCAACTTTGAACAAATATGGTAGAATGATCCATATTACAAACAATATTTTTATGGCACAAATGTTGCACCTGCCATAAACAGTATATTTACAAGTTATAAAGAAAAACATATAAATACAAACAGTTGTGCAGATCAGTACTGATCAGTGTTCTTGGTTATTTAGCCATTGCATGCTGTGTGGAGATGCTTATGATGCGTCCGTGTAAACCTCTGGCCATTCAGTGAGTAATCTGAGGTCAGTGCACTCAGAGGGACACTGACAGAATGAATTAATGTTTTAATTAAGGTTTAAATGAAATCTCTCATATAAGTTCATGTTTTATATTCCTGCCTGCTAAGTGTAGCATGGCCAGATTTGTCATGTAAGCAGGAATGCACCAGTCAGGAATTTTTATGGCAACCAAAGTGCCTGATGACAGACAATTTTTATCATCCAAAGTCACAATATAAATAACTTATATATGCAAATAAAGTGCTACATTGATAGCAGACTGGCTAGCACAATGTGTAATACACTATTGCATTTTGGTAACTTTGGTAAACTTACCTGCATCATGCTATTTATGGCACAAAAAATGACAGTAGTAGTGAGCGGTATACTGGTTCATCTTGTGTACTGGTTGAAATTCTTCTTCTCCTTGTATAGGCATTGTCATAACTGTTATACATGGATTCCATGAATAAGCGCAGATGACAGTGCAGACCACACTAATGTTAGCCCGTTTAGCTGAGTCATGGGTGTATTTCTGAATTGCTTTGGTTATTGAAGTGAAGAGAGCTCCCAGAATAATAAGCCACTCTTAACACACAAATATAGGTTTACTTAAGCATCTAAAATGATTTTATTTAAAAAAAATATACATTATGCAGCCGAAGGTATATGCAATTTCTGTGGACAAACACTGGAAGTAGAATGGGCCTCAGTAGAAAGCTTAGTAACGTTAAATGTGGCATCATAATACACTCTCAGGAAAAAAGGTATGAAACTGTCACTGGGGCAGTACCCCTCTTGTCACTGGGGTGGGCCCCACAAGGGTACATCTTAATACTTTTAGTCATGCAATATACCTGTGCCATAATCCATTGAAATTATATTTTCTAAGTTGTATGTATTTCTAAGTTTAAGTTGTATTGACTCTACTCACCCTGTCTTGTCTCCAGGCATTTTATGTTATTGTTTTGTTTTGAAACATTAGGCTATGGAAATGTACAATATGTACATTTCACCTGGAAAACGTATTTTATGTACACAATTGGACCTTATATTATATATGTCCTACCTTATATTTGTACCTTGAAAAACGAGAAATGTACCTGAGAAATGTACTTTTGCCACAAGTCAGTTAGTAAAATTTCTGCCCTGCTAGATCTGCCCTGGTCAACTGTAAGCACTAATATTTTGAAAAGGATGCGTCTAGGAGCTACAACAGCTCAGCCACAAAGCGGTAGACCATGCAATCTCACAGAGCAGGGCCATGTAGAGCAGCGTAGAGCTAAAAATACACCTATGCTGTGTTGCATTGCTTACTACTAGTTCTAAACTGCCTTTGCAAGCAACATTACTATAAGAACTGTGTGTCAAGAGCTTCATAAAATGGGTTTTCGTGACTGAGCAGCTAAACACAAACCTAAGATTACTATGTGCAATGCCAAGCATCAGGAGGGGTGGTGTAGAGCACGCTGCTACTGGACTGTGGAGTAGTGGAAATGTGCTCTCTGAAGTGATGAATCATGCTTTACTATGTGGCAGTCTTGATGAACAAATCTGGATTTGGCAGATGCCAAGAGAAAGCTACCTGCCCGAATGCATACTGCTAACAGTAAGGTTCTGTGGAGGAGGGATAATGGGCTGGGTCTGTTTCTCAGGTTTTGGGCCTCTTAATTCCATTGAAGGCTGACATTAATGCTATCGTGTACAAAGACATTTCAGTTATTATTAATTATTAATATTATTATTATTTCAGTATGCTTCCAACTTTGTGGTAACAGTTTGTGGAAGGCCCTTTCCTGTTCCAGTATGACTGTGTCCCTGTGCACAAAGCAAATTCCATAAAGACATGATTTGATGAGTTTGGTGTGGAGGAACTCTGATCCTCAGAGCCCTGATCTCAACCCCAATGAACACCTCTGGGATGAATTAGAATGTTGATTATGAGCCAGGCCTTCTTGTCCAACATTAGTGCCTAGAGTGTGACTAAATGAGCACATATTCCCACAGACACAGTCTAAAATCTTGAGGAAAGCTTTCCCAGAAAAGTGGGCCAACTCTTTATTAATGCTTATGGTTTTGGAATAGGGTATACAACAAGCTCATATGGACAAAATGGTCAGGTCAGGGAATCACAATCGTTTGTGCGTATAGTGTGTATGCTGTGAGGTAAACCAGTAGAAATTTTAGTTATTCGGTTATTTTATTTTTAGTTATTTAGGTCTATAAAACTGGACAAATCCAGACAAAATGCAAACTTCAAGATGACTGCTGCTGTTGTCATTAGATATTTTTAGCTATATTTCATCCCTTTCATCACCCAGTGTCAGAAAGTATATAATCATGCCTATATGAGATTACTTAATGGAAACATATCCTACATTTCATTTGGATTTTATTTTACTTTTTTCATTTTAAGAAAGAATAAGTTTGTGTGTGTGTGTGTGTGTGTTTACCAAATAATAAGTAAGTAATCTAAAACAGTCATAATTAATTTTTACATGACCATTTTCCTACTTTTTTTAATCTCTTGCAAATGAACTGGCTGTAACTGATGTACACTGGTCAGGCGTAACATTATGACCTCCTCCTTGTTTCTATGCTCATTGTCCATTTTATGAACTCCACTTACTATATAGGTGCACTTTGTAGTTCTACAATTACAAACTGTAGTCTCACTGTCCACTCTATTAGACACTCTTACCTTGTCAGTCCACCTTGTAGGTGTAAAGTCAGAGACAGTAGCTCATCCGCTACTGCACAGTTTGTGTTGGTCATCCTGTAGTCCTTCATCAGTGGTCACAGGACGCTGTTGGCTGATATTTTTGGTTAGTGGACTATTCTCAGTCCAGCAGTGACACTGGGCTGTTTAAAAACTCCAGCAGTACTGCTGTGTCTGATCCACTCAGACCAGCGCAACACACACAAACACACCACCACCACATCAGTGTTACTGCAGTGCTGAGAATGATTCACCACCCAAATAGGACCTGCTTTGTGAGGGTCCATGGGGGTCCTGAGCACTGAAGAACAGGGTAAGCAAAGTATCAGAGAAACAGATGGACTACAGTCTGTAACGGTAGAACTACAAAGTGCACCTATATATAGGAGCTGATAAAACTGAAAATGAGCATAGAAACAAGGAGGTCGTAATGTTGTGCCTGATCGGTGTATGTAAATTGGCTCTATTCTGCCTTATTCAAAAGCACTCCAGCCCTGAACACTCCTTATAATATTAATGTGAGTAGGCAGAACTAAACTACTGTACGCTGAGTAGGCAGAACTTTGTAAGTATGTTTACCTTTATGACATACAAACTATAAACTAAACTAAAGAAGCAAACATCAGACAGCAAACATGTCTTGCCTGATTGGTTACATTTGGGATCATTGTACAAATTCCCTTTAAACTTTAGTTTAAATTCCTCCAAAATATCAATTTAAATTGCAACATAATCTTTTCTAGCATTGATCTTCATTCCTCCCTTTGTTTCCCTCTTTCCTCTGTCTCTCTCTCTCCTTCTCTTTATTGTGTTGTCTCTCTGCCACTCCATCTCTCCCTGATAGACTGTCTTCAGTATTGACTCATCAAGGACCAAGCTAATTAGGAAACAACAGTGGCCAGTGTAAACATTTCACTAATGACTTTCCCATTTAAACACTCTTTCTTTTCGTTTTAAGTCCCAGTACAGGACTTGATGCATGGGCTCGTTTTCCATAAAGCAGGTACAGAGGAGTATTAGCTAGGGATGCGTGATGATATCGGAATCATATCAGTATCAGCAGATAAGTGCTTTGACAAAAGTATCGGTGTCGGAGAAATGTTTAGGTTTGACCAATATTTCAATCTGATATTTTATGACATATTTATTTATTGTAATCAAGAAGAGTAGAAAATGTAGTCGGTGCTGGGCTGCCATGCGAAAATATCTGAATCTTATTCATAGGATATACATACAAGGATATGTTTTTGCCCATTAGCGTTAGTCAGTTTATACAGTGAACAAGTTGCCTAGTTCAGAATGTCTGAGCCACAAAAAAAATAAAACAGATGTTTGCTAATGTCCTTGTAGTATGTAAACACCCATACAGCTCTAAATAAAGCCAAAATAAATTGCTGTTTTTCAGTCAACAGTGGCATGTTCCTCCCTCGGTTTGAAAGCCATCATTTGTGATCATGGTAGTAACTAACTGGTAGAAGAGAGGCTATAAACATTTGAAAAGACATTCTGCATTCAAATGTGTATTTTTTCTTTGGATTTGAGGAACATTTGAATGTCTACTGACAGCCCTAGTGTGTGTGTGTTTGTGTGTCTGTGTGTCTGTGTGTGTCTTGCTGTGTTGTTGTTTACTTGTAGAGACTGCAGTAGGTTCAATACACACCCACTACTTCTGTCCCAGCCAACAGGACACTCAATAATGCAATCCTGATAGAGCAAGAGAGACTAAGAGAGAGAGCGAGAGAGAGCGCGGGAGAGAGAGAGAGAGAGAGAGAGAGAGAGATTAGCCTGAGTGAGGGATATGCAGTTCTAAAGGGGTTGCGGTTTTATGCCTGGTCCACACTACAGGATTATTGGGCTGTTTTTAAGGCAGTTTCGCCCTTGACAAACGCAAAAAGGTGTCATGATTTTAGGAAGGTCTTCAAAAATGATTTGGGGAATGTAGAATCCTATTTTTACCCCTCCCTGAGTTACTCACAGTCCAATTTTTACCACTCTAATTTCAAATCGTAAGTAATAAACATGTTTAGTAGTTATGATTCAGCATCCTGTAGTGTAGGGGATGCCAGTTGTCTCATGTGAAGCTCCTTGTTGGCATAAGAGGTGGGTGATATGGACCATGTTACCATGTTACAAATCATATTTCAATACACAGACAAAAAGAAGTGCCACATATAAAAACTGCTACCAAAGATGATTACAGTGAGTACAGAGATTATCATTCAGGATTTTGCTATTAAACAGGACTAAGACTGCTCTTTGTAATGGAACATGCGGTTGGACAGTGTTCTTTAAATGTGGATGATATGCAGGTATGCTCAGAAAACCATACTGTTTATCCCAATTACCAAATGTAGCACGATAATGATAAAATATTGCCAGATTGCCCACCTCTCTCCAGTTATCACATGTTCTAATATGTTTACCACAGCCAACATGGTATAGTTCTTATTATATATAGTCTTCATTAGGGATGGGCGTGATTCTATAAATATAGAGATATCTGAACTCATCTTAGTGTTTGTTTCTTAATTAAAAAATGAAGGTTTAAGGCATGTCTCACAGTAAAATGACCACATCTGATTGGACCTATATGGCAATCAAACAAAATCAGGACACGACACACCATGAATGTTAAAACTAAAAAACCTCACTGTGTACCTGAAGACTGTAGGCAGCCATTTTAGACAACAGGTGTTGAATTCTGACTCCCTGCCATGCGCACATACCTCGCAGGTATATAGATGCCAAAGATTAGATTCATGATTTCAGTTGTTTCTGTTTAAAAATTACTATTTGATCTAGAATTTTAAAACTGAAGATATATCGTCGCTGTCCAAAGAAAAACAAATATCTCCACAACTTTACAGGAGAAGGCAAAAATTGCCTGTCAGGGTTTTTTTCTTTCCTTTTCTGGTTAATGTTTATTCTAGCAATTTTATTCTAAGCAGTTGTAGAGTCTCTGTTGGTCTGTTCATCGTGACATTTTCACGTAATGTGAAAGGGAACCGGTGTGCTCAAATTAGGGGTGGGTAACATGACGATAGTTATGTCATAAAACGCTTTTCTGAGATATCGTCAGTACTTAAAGAACATGATTGACTATGATTTATTACAAAGAGAACATTGCACTGTTTAACTGGGTATAGTTTGTAAAAATTGAATTTTAATGGTCTATCACTACAGATAACGGTTCTCATTAATCAGAACCAGATAATTGTAATTATTAAATACCTCTTTTCTCTGCAAAAGGCCCTTTAGGAGAAAGAGTTCACTATGATTCACAATGAGGAGAGAAGATTTGGGGATGTATTCATGGAAACAATTTGGGTGACCATTGACTTTTAGTTTTTATTAGCAGTGTAAGCCTCGTAGCTGAAGTGCTAAACTAAAGAAGCAAAATTTGGACTCTAAACATGCCGTACCTGATTGAATACATGTGGGATAAGTGAATAACTGTGCAAGTCTGATTTTTTTTCCCTAATTCTTTTCTTTAAGATGACAAAAGCAAGTGTATCGGTGTGTCTTATTTCACTGTCTAAAGGCGGCGCCATCCAGAATCAGCCATCAGCTCTTAACAGCCGAACCAGGACACAAATCAGTCTGACATCGCCTCACACAGCCTCTCAGCTCCACCATTACCAGGCCTGCAAGTTGCCATGACAACACGATGACACAGCCACAGCGCAGTGCTGCTGATGCACACACACATACACACATGCACACATACTATCCCACAGTCCTCCAGTGCCGCAATGGGAGTGACACCCATAGACAGAGACTTAGCATGCAGAGCCAAGACGATCAGTAATATCAAAGATGCTAGACAGCAGAGAGGGAGAGAGGGAGCAAGCCCTTCTGAGAATGTGGCAGTATTACAGTTAAGGAGCCAGATTGCTCCCCTTGGTTTCATATCTGTAACTTTTGTTTTTACTGTGCATTGTGTCGTTACAGAACACCTTTACAGTCTTTACGTGAGGTGTGTCACAGATATAGTTGATCAGCCAAGACTTGTTTGTGAGTCTAAGGTTGGCTTCGTCACTTTCGCTCTTTAGCTACAAGGCTAACGTAGCTAACAAGTAATGAAAGCTTGTGATGTCACTGCATGACCATACCACCATTTTAGTGACCAGGGGCTGTGTTACAGAGACGTCCTATCTTTTCTCCTTTGTTCAGATCTGACAAGGTCAAGATAAGATTTTTCACAAATTCGTATTACACAAGCGAATCGTATCTTACAGCATCTTATCTCAAGTTAGAAATCTTAACCTACTCAGTCGAAGTTGGCAATCAACTGTCATATCTGTTACCAAGCAACTGTTGATACATATGCAGCTAAAGCACACACACACACACACACACACACACACACACACACCTTCTAATCTGCTCATCCTTCTGTGGGTGCTGAAGCCTATCCCAGCTATCGGGCGGAAGGCAGAGTACACCCTGGACATGTTAAAGAATATACACGTACACAAAATAATCTTAGTGTTAATGTTAAAGTTAGTTAACTATACAGCCAACTCTATCAGCAAGTCTAGCTGGAAATTAGGACTACAGTGCCCCCTGTGAGTATCGTAATATGATTTTTTACCATAGTGCTTATCTCTATCAGTAATTAATAGGAGCTGCGTGTGAATCATATGTTTTTTTAAACATGTCGCTATTTTTCAAGCACTTTTCTTTTAATCCTCCTACATCGCTCCCAATGAGGCGTAGAGGCGGTCAGTAATAAGGCCACTGCACAGAAAAGGTCATGTGACTGAAACAGATGAGTACTTCACCAGTTAGCGAGGGATGGGCATTTGCATGCATTCATTTGTAAGACCGAAAAAAATCCTACAAGCTGCCAGGCACGTCAAGGAGACAACCCGAAGCATCTAAAACTGTCTTACTATTAGTGTACGATTTTAAACAGAGACCCAAAGCACAGATCCATAGTAAGTGACATGATGTGGCTGGATTTATACAAGAGACAGAGATAATCTACAGTCTTTAAGAAAAATAGTCTGTTGCTACTAGTCCAGGGACGTGGGAAGGTGTTTTAAGTTGGGGATGCAGAAGTTTTAAGCAGCATACTGTATATGTGACTTGAAGAAAATTTACAGCTAACAGAATGTGGCATGTTGCACAACAATGAGGCAAGAGTTGGAAATATATACATATAATTGACACATCAGAGTGCTGAGACACATCATCACTCTTATGCAAACCTTATGCAAATGAGCTGAGCAGCAACCAATCAGATTGTTGTTATGTAGTGTGAGATTTAACTTAATTAATAGTTTTAACTATCCGCTCACAAAGCAGGCAGCTGTTGTGGAGGAAAGTGATTCAGCTCACTGTAATAAAAATACAGGGCACCCTTACTGCAGATATAAAAACATATAAATAAAAATAGAAAAATGCAAACTAGTCTCAAAAACAAGCACACACGAAAGTTATTATTAAAAAGTGTCTCTGTATTAGTAATATTATTATTGTTTTTAGCATTTGCAGCTCCCTCAGCACCCCCCACTCCCTGTAATAGCATGTTACTAGCATAACCACATCTCATTATCTACAGCTCATTTCACCTGGTATTTTTAAGCTTTAGTAAACATGATAAATTCACTAAATTGACATTTTATTCCATTAAATCTGTACAAGCAGAGTGTAAGATGAGTTCAAGCTTGTTTATGTCTGTCATTCTGCATCTTTCTATGTGCTGTAGCTTCACCCTGTTTTCAGTCTGATGTTTGCATCTGCCCTGTGCAGCGGAGGGAGTTTCTCACTTTCATTCTTATTCAGATGATTTGGCACTTCGCTGCAGGTTTGTTAACTAACCCTAACCTTTGTTTATTTTCTGTCAGTATTTTTTACCAGAAGCTGGTTTCCACATTAAAATTTTAATTTGATATTTGATTCATGACTATTCAAAAATGTGAAAATTCTGATCACCTCTACAATTAGCATAATTCAGACTGCATGCCTAAATCATCACACACTTTCCTTAAATCATGACGACGTACTAATACACTATATAGACAAAAGTATTGGGACACACCTCTGAATCATTGAGTGGCAACACTTTGATGACTAACTACGGAGTTCAAAACCTCCTCTGACATTAACATCAGCACCAAAACTGTGCACCAGGAGCTTCATGGCATGGATTTTCATGGCCGAGCAGCTGCATGCAAACCTTACATCACCAAGCACAATGCCAAGCTTTGGATGGGGTTGTGTAAAGCCCCACCACTGGACTCAGGAGCAGCAGAATCGTATTCTGTGGAGTACCTAATTGCATTGTGCCAACTGTAAGGTTTAGTGGAGGAGGGATAATGCTATGGGGTTGTTTTTCAGGTGTTGGCCTAGATCCCCTTAGTTCCCGTGAATCTTAATGCTTCAGCAGACCAAGACATTTTGGACAATTCTATGCTTCCAACGTTGTGGGAACGGTTTAGGGAAGACCCTTTTTTGTTCCAGCATGACTGAGCCCCAGTGCACAAAGCAAGGTCCACAAGGCAGTCCAGTCCATAAAGTCAGAGCCCTGACCTCAACCCCATCAAACACCTTTGGGATGAACTAGAACGGAGCCAGGCTCTCTCATCTAACATCAGTGTCTGACCTCCCAGATGCTTTATAAAAAAGGATTTGTTGCTGCTGCTCCTGTCATTTTATGTGATGTACTTTTGTCCATTTTATAGATAACAGTATGTTACCATATTAACAGTATGTTTTGTCATAAGGTGTATGAGGTGTATATTTGATTTTGAATTATGCTAAACTATTTCTTTAAGCCATATTTGAGGGTTTGTGAAGGCATTTGGTTTACAAAAGATTTATGGTAAATTATCACTTTTTGAGAAGAGTTCTTTATTTTTTAGATTAGGGTCAGAGAGTTATAGCAGTTTGCATCTAGGACCTGACACTCAACAAAGCTTCTCATAGGTCAGCAGGTAGAATGATAAAGGGTCAAATTTCAGGTTTCAGGTGTTGCTTCCTGTTTGCTCGGGGCTTCACTTGACAGCCTGCCTCAGATTATCACAATGACTTTCTATTGACTGAGTGAATCAGATTTGCTAAATGATTTAGACTCACTTTACTTTGAAGATTTCTCGTCTTACAGGGCTGGTAATTTTATACCACATGTGCGCATACAGCTCAGGAACACTTGGTCTCACAAATACAAATACAGACACACACAAAGCCTGCTGCACAGATGGTGATGAGTAGGCCAGTGCATGGACATATTGGGAGCAGGAGCTTGTGGAAAAAAGGCCAGTGTAAAAGTTAACTTTAATTTAATTTTAGGGATGCAGTGAAAATTCAGTGTCAGCCAAGAAATGCTTTTTGGCCAAAAGAAAAAAAAGTAAATTTTCAGCTGAAAAAGGCAAGAGATTAATCAGGTCTGCAACAAAATGTCAAATAAAATGCTTAACGAAGAATTTGAAGGATAATCAAAATGAGAAATGGTGTTTCTTCCTTGCTGGCTTACAACACCCTGCATGTTGCTCTCCATTATGAATGGGTTTTAAAATACATATTTTCAAAACAAAAATAAAATTGGCTGAATCTGTTGCAACAGCAAGACATTGTCTATTTTAGAAGCATTTAACTGTTTGGATGTCTGGTTCCTATCACCACCACTGTTAATAGTTTTTAACAGGTTTTCTTAGAAGAAGGCGCACACATCAAACTGCTATGAATGTCTTTTTTTTTTTTTTTTTTTACATCTTAACCATTTCATTGTGCAGAAATTTTCAAAATCTGTGGAATTTCCTTTTAAGAAACATGCCATCATTTTAAATGTAGCTCTCTGAAACAAGCAGAAAAATTCTGTTGAAGGTGCAGCTTGTAATCCACATCACAACAGTGTTAAGAAAAAGCATGTTATATTTTCTAATGATTTGAATTTGTGAGTACAGTCTCAGATTGTTGAACAAGGTGTCCTGGGGGTTAAAAGAATGTGTGTTCTTTCTTGTTTCTTGTGCCTGAGTGGTGTAGCTGTCTTTTGTGCTATATGTACTTGGTGCACTTCTACGCAGCTGTATGGAAGAGGTCAGTTACATAACACAGTCAGAGCATATTGTACAGAGGCAGCAGAGAACAGCAGGACAGACATTAAGGAATTGTCTTCTTATTAAAGTCCAGCTGGAGTGCAGGCTGTCGATTCACAGGATCACATTCACATTTGTACTCACAACTTAAAGAGATGTAAGAGGAAAGGAAGAGGGGGCAGACTGGATGATAAAAAGAAAGAGCTAAAAATAGGTTTCATTAAAATAAATTAAATTTAAATATATAACTGAAATAGCTTGTGGCGATGGCGAGTAATCCAGGATTCAGCTCTGTATCAGCTATATATATATATATATATATATATATATATATATATATATATATATATATACATACACACACACATACATATACATACATATTATATTTATATATATATACACATACATACACACATACATATACATACATATTATATTTATATATATATATATAGATAGATAGAGAGCAATGATGCAGCTGAATCCTGGACTAAAAATATCCCTCTCTTTTTTTTTCCTCCCCTTCATCCATACATCCTTTCCAGTTGAACTAGGGCTGATGAGCTTGACGGTGTGTGCATGTGTGAGTGGGTGGGTGTATGTGTGTGTGATAAACAGTGAGACCCAGTGAGCTGCACTGACCAGCTATTTCCCCCAGAGATAATACAGACCTGAGAGAGAGGAGTGGGGAGAGAAAAAGCGGAGAAAATGAGGAGATAGAAGGGAGGGAGAGAGAAAAAAAGGGTGAGTATGTGTGAGAGAGAGAGAGAGAGAGAGAGAAAAGGGAGCAAGCGTGAGAGAGACAGAAAGGGGGAGAGAGGAAAAGAAAGAGAGAGGGAAAATTTGAGTATTACTGTGGTTTGCATGAAATAAATAAAATAAATCAGTAAACGAACAACAAATGAACTCCATTAACCGCCATGCACAGGCCCACCCCTAACAGTCGTGGGCAGTCATGGGCTGGAGGTTAGGGAACCAGCCCTGTGACCGGAAGGTTGCCAGTTTGATCCCCAGTGCTGACAGCACATGACTGAGGTGTCCTTGAGCAAAACACCTCAATTGCTCCCTGGGCGCCGTGGATAGGGCTGCCCACTGCTCCGGGCAAGTCTGCTCACTGCTCCCTAGTGTGTGTGTATTCACTAGTGTGTATGTGGTGTTTCACTTCACGGATGGGTTAAATGCGGCGGTGGAATTTCCCTGTTTGTGGGATTAAAAAAGTATCACCGAACACCAGAGATACATTAACCTAGTAGGCCTTGGGGTTGCAGGTGGATGTGTCCTTTTATTGATGAAAGTGCACACACTGTCAGCGACTTCCAGCACTGCCATTCATTATTATTCCATTACTGTACAAACTTAAGGCTGAAATGAGCTTTTTATCTACCTTCACATTTTCCATTCTACCTTAATTGATGCTGCAGTTGCGTCCTGGAGCCTGTGACTGCTGCACCATTTAAGGTGGGATGGAAAATTCTAATAAGAAGCTGGCAATAGGATGCCTCACCAAATTTAAACCCAGAAACAAATCATTAAAAGCTATAGTCAGTCAAGGTTTGAAGCTCTGAACTTGAGCTCGTATGTACTACCTATGCTTTGTTCAGTCTGTGGTGTGATGCTTCTCCAGCATGGTGTGGTACAGTTTACTCAGTAAAACCATCAACATCACCAAAACAGCCAAGACTTAGAAAGAAATAACCATTGAGTAGACCTGTGAAAAATGGGTAGGCCAACATGCAGACCCAAAGAAGACATGGGTGAGGTAAAATCAGACATGAGATGCGCAAAGATGAGGAAAAACAACACATCAAACTTTAAAACCTGAGAATTGTAGAATTTGGTAAAACATATTATATGAAAAATGTTTATAATCCATTCCTGTCTTACCTCTGATGCATTGAAGTAACAATGTTTGCTTTGACATTTTCACAGAGTCCATTTCAGCCTTTGTAAGTACCAAATTCATAGAAAACTGACGACAGTAGAAATCATCATAGTCAAGGAACAGAATCTCACTTTTACACATACTCAGTCTATTTTTTAACCACAACTGGAGCTTAAATGTAAACACCGGTGCACTGATAATTAACTGAGCTTGAAATGATGGTGAGTAGAAACAGTTGCTGTGCATGATTGGAGTGAAAAGAAGGAGGAGCTTGGCTGAGAGCATCAAAATTTGATTGGCCATGAAAGTGACAGCACTCAAACTAAACAAATCAAATGTCATTATCCTAAAAAGTCAGCTTAACAAATATTCTTTCCACGTTCAATTGGCTAGGCCTGTTACCAATCTGGGTAAAAGGAATAAAGTTTGTTGTGTAATTTGAGACTTCATGACTTCATGAATAATTTCCTAAAGAAATATAATCAGATTGAATCGTTTATAGTCAGTAATTTAAATCTGTCGTGACTAACGGTGATCGTTTTTTCTCTCTGTGCCGTTCCTGAGTGAGGCATGAATGTGAATGCTCATAGGCCAGAGTCACTGAGAACAGCTGTGCAAACCACCACACCAACACATGCACTCAGTGAGTGAAGAACATTCTGCCGCTGTTAGCAAACAAATGCCTAGAGCGAGATACACACACCCACACATACACGCTAAAGCAGTAATCTTTCCCTGGGGCCAAACTAAACGCTCCCCCCCTGAGGGACCAGTCCAGAATTTAACTTCTGGTGTTAGAAAAGCTCAGAATTTCACAAACTCACTGCTGAAAAATAACAGTCAAATGCAGCTGTTTTTCCACTTTGGAAGGAGGAGACGAAAGGATAACAAGAGTTCCTAATTGTTTCTGTTAGTAAAGTACGTAGCAGAGTAGTAAAGCACTGCTAGTTAATAAAGTAAAAAATATCATTGATTCAAATGTGAACATCATTTCCACTTGAATGATAGATTGTTATTTCCAGAAGTAAAATGCTGTTCATAGATCCCCTTTTTCATTTATTCATCCTCCACTCAAACAGCAATTACATTCATTATTCATTTGCTGTCATCTAAACTAAGAAGCGTAAATATCTGCTTCAGATCTGAAAAAATTCACAGGTGTTTCTGTCAATCTTTCCACTGTGAGAAGACAACCCAGGATGTCTAGCTGTCAATAAGCTATTACTAAAAAAATTGCACTAAAACATCAGAACTACAACCACAATTCCAGAAAAGCTGGGACACTGTGTAAAATGAAAATAATGCAAATAAAAACAGAATGCAGTGAATTGTAGATCCATATTCTCATAGATCCATATTTGTTTTTCGCAAAAGAAAACATAGAACAAATATCAGATGTTGAAAGTGAGACATTTTAGAAGCAATGATGGGCAGAGGTTCACCAATCTGCAAAAAACTTTCTAAAAACTGAGTCTATGGAACAATTTCAGAAAAATGCTTCTCACTATAAAATTGTGAAGACGTTGGATGTCCCACCATCTAAAGTACATAATATCATCAGAAGATTCAGAGAATCTGGAGAAATCCCTGTACGCAATGAACAAGGCCGATGGTGAATATTGGATGCTCGTGATGTTCGGGCCCTCAGGCAGCACTGTATTGAAAACAGGCCTAATTCTGCACTGGAAGTCGCTGCATGGGCTCAGGAGCACTTCCAGAACTCATTGTGAACACAGTTCGCCGTGCAATCCACTGCAAGTTAAAGCTGCATCATGCAAAGAAGAAGCCATATGTCAACACAATCCAGAAACACTGCCGTTGTCCATCCATCCATTTTCTAAGCCGCTTCTCCGTCAGGGTCACGGGGGGTGCTGGAGCCTATCCCAGCAGTCTTCAGGCAGAAGGCAGGATACACCCTGGACAGGTCGCCAGTCCATTGCAGGGCAGACAGAGACAGACAGTCACTCACACCAAGGGGTAATTTAGCATGTCCAATTGGCCTGACTGCATGTCTTTGGACTGTGGGAGGAAACTGGAGAACCCGGATGAAACCCACGCAGACACGGGGAGAACATGCAAACTCCACACAGAGAGGACCCTGATCACCCGGCCAGGGAATCGAACCCAGGCCCTCCTCGCTGTGAGGCGACAGCGCTGCCCACCACGCCACCGTGCCGCCCACACTGCCGTTGTCTTTGGGCCAAAGCCTATTTAAAATGGAATGAGACAAAATGGAAAACTGTTTCGTGGTCAGATG